>NC_088864.1:6047902-6318586 GCF_032884065.1 Artemia franciscana
TAATATATATATATATATATATACATATATATACATATATACATATATGCACATATACATACATACATATACATACATACATATACATACACACACATATAATATATATATATATATATATATAAAGGTAAAGGATACAGCATTAGACTTTACAGTCCCTACCAGTGGTGCTGATCTTTGTTTCTTGGCCCTTCAGCCAGAAAGTGCAGCGGGGTTGGGGGCCAACCATCCTGTGCTATCGCACACCCTTTCTGTTTACCTTTCCCAGATTTCTCCAGGTACCCATTTAGAGCTGGGTCGACTCTGACTAAGCTTACAGAGTCACGCCACTAACCCCTGTCCCAAACTCAACAATTGGGTACAAACCCGCGTCCTTTCAGACAAAGCATCCCAAATCCAGCACACCAACCGACTAGGCTAAGACGGCTAGCCTAGTCTGTATATATATATATAATATATATATATATATATATATATATATATATATAAATATATATATACATATATATATATACATATATATATATATATATATATATATATATATATATATATATATATATATATATATATATATATATATACATATATATATATACATATATATATATATATATATATATATATATATATATATATATATATATATATATATATATATATATATATATATATATATATATATATATATATACATATATATATACATACATATATACATACATATATATATACATACATATATATATACATATACATATATATATATATATATATATATATATATATATATATATATATATATATATATATATATATATATACATACATACATATATATACACACATACATATATACATTGGAGTTATCATTATTGTTTTTCTATGTCTAGTATCTGTTTCTTTTAACTTTTAGTTTATTGTTCAATATAACTTATTTCAGTTTTTTCCTCTGCCCAAGATATAGCTTTATAATTGTTAATTTTTTTTTTTATTATTATTAACAGAGTAGTCCTATCCAGATAGCTAAGAGGCAAACTTACCTCTATAATCGAAATTTCATCCTGAATCCAAATTTGACATTTATTTCTGTTGAAAATTCAACTATTGCCTAGCCTTGTTCTAACCTTATCCTTTTAATCTTATCCATATAGGCTATATTACCAATATATTTCCTATGTATTGATTGAATCTTGAATTTGCCACCATTGTTTCAATTAACAGGGTAAACTAGCTATAACACAATAGACATAAACGTAGGTATATAAACAATGCCTAAAGTAAGAGAAAAAAGCATCATCTTTGAGGGTCTGTAAAGGGCATGAAATTTAATTTGTAACAGAAACAAATATCAACTTTTGCTGATGATTAAGAATGAAATTCAGTTGTAAAAGTAATTTTGTTACTTAGTTATCTGAATATACCATTATTCAAGATATCCACCTAAAATTGAGCAGGTTTCAGCATTTTCCAAGATTAGGATTAAGCTTTAGATGTTTGTTTTAGATTAAATATCACTGCTGTTTATTTTTGTATTTAAAATTAAGAGTGATTTTCAAATCCGGTTACCTGAACCAGATCTTCACCCCCTCTTTGGCTAACAATTCAAGAGGTCATAGTCTTAAGCTTCACCTGCCTGGATGTTGGAGAAGGGAACGACGTGGTGGTCCCCATTCGGGTGGTCCCCCTCTGGAATAGCCTATCCAAGTCTACCATCCAAGCTGAGACACCCAACTCCTTCAAGGCTGGAGTCAACCAGGACTGGGAGAGGGCCGAGTGGAGGCTGGACTGGGAAGCTAAGCCAACATAATTACATCACTCACCACCAGCGAGAACTACAGGAGGATCTACCACCTTATCTTGCTGGCAAATGCGATTTAAGGTAATTTAAGGTGTTAGAAATATTGCTAAATTAAAGGTTGTAATCATGTACTTTTTACAAAGATTTTGATAGATCTAGTGCTGGATCAATCTAGGCTCCTTTCTATGTGGTAAAATATAATATTTCATAATGGTTTAACTGTTTCAGTGGTACCAATGTTTTAGATAGGCCTATACCAATTCAATATAGGCTGCATTCCAATTCAGGGTATATATTTGCACATTAGGAAAGCAGGGGTAAAGTTCATTTCTTATGCAAATGATTGTTAAATTTAGATTTGGGTACAACTCTAACTATAAAGGTAATTTTGAGTTTTACCTTCCCCTAAGGTGCAAAATATATAGGCCTACCCTGAAAAGGTATGCAGTCCATAGGGGTGGAGATAAAGTTCATTACTGATGCAAACGCATTTTAAATTGGATACAGGACGCAATTCTGACAATAAAGGTATTTTTAGTTTTCAGCTAGCTGAATAGTCCATCAACATAAATCTTACCTGTCCTCTTACATAGACTGGAATCATTAGCCTAAGTGTGCTAGTCTATCCTAAGATTTGAGTAGTATACTCACAGATGGTGGCTTTGAAGCTGTAGACATTTTTCAATCACAGTCTTAAATCCTAGCAATATATAAAGCAAGTTCAAGCATTCACACAAGAAAACTAGTTTAAGAAAACTAGCCTCTCTTGCCTACAATGTTTTAAAATATGTGATTATATCCACCGTAGTTGCCAAATAACACCAGACGAAAACGCTACAGATATCAACATTATTCCTCGATTAGTCGTCATTTTCAAAAAAAAAACACACACACAAATCGTTGCAAAATTTACCAAAAAGAGGCTTAGAGAGTTTTCTCATAAATTGTACTGGATGTAAGTTAAATGACTTTGAAATAAATTAACTTTATTTTACAATAAAAAAAAGTCGTCAAATTAAAGATAAAATAAAGCCAAATTTAACATAAAGGTAATTTTTCCAAATTTTTGAAAAGAATGAGCTTTCATTTTACTTTAAAAATTTTTAATTTTAAAGATATTTAAAAACTTGAAGAATGTTTAATAGGTCTCTTCAATCTTGTGGTTTCTTAGGTCGCTCAATTGGTAGTAAAGGCATTTATTAGTTCAGTAAAAAACAACATTTATATAAGAGCAGCTCTTTGTTAATGATTAACGAAAAATACAAAAATTGGAAAAGAAATTTTAAAACCATGAATTTGGAAATGAATTAGTCAATTGGCTAAAAAAAATTGATAAAAATTAAAGGTTTTTAGTTAAACCTTTAACCAAAAAAAAACCTTTTTAGTTACAAAGTTTTTTAGGATTTAATTTCTTATTTTTTTATAAAACCAGGAAACCCGTTCCCTCCTCCATGAATTAAGCTTAGTAGACAGTCCAATGCAGATAAAAACTAGCCCATCACAATTACCTTTGAAATCTCCAAATTCAAAATTGAGTAGGTAGAGCGAATGTGACACGAACAAAGTAATTCTGTATTGGAATTTTAAAAAATTTTCTGGTGTAAAATTTCCCCTAAAAGTTTATTCCCCTTAAAATTTTTATCCAATGGGAAACTATTTCATCAACAACATCCTCTAACATAAATCCTTCCCCCCCCCCCCCACCCCGAATCAAAAACTGTAAGCTTACTTTCTAATAAAACCATGCGTAAGCAAAGAAACATCTCTTAGTTTTAAGATTTTCACTTTAGCCTGGAGAAAGGTCATGGTATCTCCCATGGTATAGTTATTGGACCTTTCAACTATGCTTAAAAAATGGCTTGCTTAAAATTTGGATTGGAAAAATTTGAGGAGAGTAGTTTGGGAAGACTGCTAAGTGTCCTCGTATCTTTTTGGCCACTTAAAAATGCCACCAACAGGAGGATTTGCTAAATGATTTCCAGATAAATTACTTCGGAATTCTTTAGGATACCTGACTGACTGACTGTATTTAGAATTGTAGGATGTGCAAAAAGCAAATCTTTCAACCCCATTTTCTGGGAATACGATAAAAGAAAGGTTGAGGTAGCTCAGAAGAGTACTGTGGATGAAAGATAACAGACTACCAAAAATTATCCCTGTTGGCCGACCATCTAGGACCGAACGAAAAGTGAATTGTCCAGAATTTGGCGGGAAGGTGCAGTAAGGAAATAATTTAACGGAAAAGGGAAATTCTTAACAGCGTGAAAGGTCATTGGCATTCAAAAGATTCAAACCAAAGAAGAGCGTTGGTAGCTTTATTTGCCTCGGACTTGATGGTGCTACAGTGAGTTGTTTGTAAAATATAACTACAGTAATAGCTTTAAGCTTAGAGATGCGTACACTACGCTCAATATGTGATTGTATCATAGGAGATGAAACCAAAAAGGCAGAAGACAAATTGAAAGGATTTTTATTGCCATGAGTTTGGTGCTTGTGTTCCATTATTGCTTAATTTTATAAAATTGAATCTTCGAAAAGAACCAGCAGGTCAAAGAAATTCTATGTTGGTTTGCCAACGTGACAATTTTGTGTTATTCTTAAGCCTTTTCAATGTAAGAACCTTAAACATATTGCACTTCATTGACTATATCTGATATATATATATATATATATATATATATATATATATATATATATATATATATATATATATATATATGCTTTCATATTGAAATTATTATTAAATCATCATCAAATGTATAGTATCGTGCATTGTGTGAATGCGCTCTTATGTTTTGTAACATAGCGTAACATAAATTTGAAGTTTGAAGTGAGACAGGTGGCCATCGTCCTTGTTTCATAATTTAAATTATACTTGGATGCATGTGGTCAATGTAGTGTGCATCATAGTTTGTTATCTTATGACATATAAAACCATGAATAATGATTATGCTTCAGTAATGAATTTACTTAAGTTAAAGGAATGTGAAACATACTACTCAAAATTACTTATAATGGTTGTCCTATAGCATAGTCAGCAGAAAAAGAGGCTCAGATAGTATTCTAAAGATAAAATCAAACTACCTCATAGTGCATATTATTCAGTTAATCAGGATATATATTTGTATGGATACTGTCTATTTGGGTCAATTAGGAGAAGAATATAAACATATCTTTCACTGAATATCATTGCTTTGTTGGAACGGCCTCCGCACTCTTCACCATTGGGGCAATTAATTTTCACTTTTACCTTTGTAGTCTTTTCAAAATTTTCTCTACTTTTAATTTTACTATAGGTCTCAAAAAATCACATTATTCACTGTCGAGTGCTCAATCTTGATATAATAATTATTTCAGTTACAAATTCCTTTAAGAAATTTAAAGGAATTTGTTATCAAGTAAGCAGGAAATATGCAAGATAAGGCGATTCACTCATAGCTACGAAAAATATTTCCATAACGGCACAAAAATAAAATAATCACTTCTATTGTTCAAATATCATTTTCACGGGTATGAATATATGATGATGAATTTAAAAGTTTTGTAAGAAAATGAATCAAGATGTTTCTGACTTTGACAATTAGCATTGCAAAAGTTTGATCTCCTTTCCAAAGTGAGTCTGATTATTAGTTTTATTTTTTTTTCATTATACGAGCCTCTGAAGAGAACGTAAAAGGTCATTGGGATTCAAAAGATTGAAACCAAAGAAGAGCGTTGGTAGCTTTATTTGCCTTGGACTTCATGGTGCTGCAGTGAGTTGTTTGTAAAATATAACTGCAGTGATAGCTTTAAGCTTAGAGATACGTACACTACGCTCAATATGTGATTGTATCATAAGAGATGAAACCAAAAAGGCAGAAGATAAGTTGAAAGGATTTTTTCATGCCATCAGTCTTGTGCTTGTGTTCCATTATTGCTTAATTTTATAAAATTTAATCTTAAAAAAGAACCAGCAGGTCAAAAAAATTCTATGTTGGCTTGCCAACGTGACAATTTTGTATTATTTTTAAGCCTTTTCAATGTAAGCACCTTAAACATATTGCACTTCATTGAATATATCTTTTATGTATATATATACTTTCATATTGAAATTATTATTAAATCATCATCAAATGTATAGCATCGTACATTGTGTGAATGCGCTTTTATGTTTTGCAACATAGCGGAAAATTTTAAGTTTGAAGTGACACAGGTGGCCATAGTCCTTGTTTTATAATTTAAATTATACTTGGATGCATGTGGTCAATGTAGCGTGCATTATAGGTTGTTGTCTTATAACATATAAAACCATGAATAATAATTATGCTTCAGTAATGAATTTTTTTAAGTTTAAGGAATGTGATACATAATACTCAAAATTATTATTATGATTGTCCTATAGCATAGTCAGCAGAAAAAGAGGCTCAGATAGAATTCTACAGATAAAATTAAACAACCTCATACTGCATATTATTCAGTTAATCAGGATATATATTCAAATGGATACTGTCTATTCGGGTCAATTAGGAGAAGAATATAAACATATCTCTCATATCTTCAAATATCATTTTCACGGTAATAAATATATGATGATGAATTTAAAATTTTTGTAACGAAATGAATCAAGATGTTTCTGACTTTGACAATTAGTATTGTAAAAGTTTGATCTCCTCTCCAAAGTGAGTCTGATTATTAGTTTTTTTGTTTTTTTTTCATTTATCAAACCTCTGAAAATTTATCTCTAAATAATTCTTGTTCCTTTAAAGTGTTTTATTATCCTAATTGAAAACAACCTGATTCAACTATTTAATAAATTTGAATTCGTTTTGATTTTTGTCAGTGAATCTAAAGAAAAAATTACAAATCTACTGGGTTTCCACTAGTAGCAAAAGACAAACAGAGAGAGAGAGAAAGAGAGAGAGAGAGAGAGGGGGAGGGAGTGAGAGAAAGAGAGAGATGGGGGGAGGGAGGGAAATGTTATACATGATTATGACTGTATTGTCACTTAGCCAAGCTTCACGTAGGTTTGAGTCGTAGCAAAAATTGAACCCACGTTCCAGGTTTCTCTGCTTACAAGGGACTTGCTCTTTTAATTTGTTTTCGTATGATGAAGAAAACCGTTTGGTTTTCTGTGCGGAGAGGGTAACCCGCTTTTTCCTGCACACTGTAGGATATTGGCAACATTTTCAATCTGTAATGCATTTAAGTTTTATAATCATTCAAAATATACGTCTTTCATACATTTCTTTAGATATCTAAAGGATGGTTATCCTACAGACCGAGTACTTAGGACAGTCACCAATATAAAGCCTTTTCTGTACTACAAGGCTATATTTCTTACCTGAATTTATTCACCAAACAAAACGCGTTTTTCTATTATGTGGAATGACACTTTTCGATTAAATATTACAAAATCAATATAAAAATACTTGGCAATCTCTAATCAGGGCAAGCATAAATCCATGGCAAGGGTTTTGAAATATGAAAATATTTTCCATAGGAGAGGAAGGCTTATTAATCAACAAGATAGACTGAAATTTCCTCTTGATAGGTGAGTATGTAACTTACTTTAAAATTTCACTTGATTTCTTAGAATAGGCCTAGTACAACTGTTCTTGCCACTGGGCCTAATTAACAAGGTTGATTTATTGCACAAAAAGAGCTGTTAAGAAGGAAACACTGCAAAACCCATAACTTTTTTTTGAAAAAGTTAGTAAATTTGGACACATATGAATTAGGTATACTGAGCTACAGTTTAGGTGAACATGGCCTAGCCTACCACTCAGTGCCTTTCTATGTTCTTTCCAAAAATAATAGCCTTAATCGTTTTTGGACTATGCTACTTGAAAATTCAATTTCAAGCCCTCTATAGACTATTAAAGATGAAACATTTTTTTGTTTATCTTTGCTGTAGAAAAGTGTTAAAAACAGTATTTCTTACTTTGTAGTATGCCTATACAGAATAACTGTAGGGAAAGCTGTTACTAAAGGGAACCAGTGGGTCAATGTTCCTATTACCTGAACAGTTGTTTAGGGTCATGAAACTATTGGTAATAGATACATTTTGACTTTTGGAACATCTTTTCTCTCTTGCAAAACTACTGCAAACTCACCATTATAGAGTTATTCTGGCTCAAATATTCTTGCATTTATACATAGGCCTATAGAATTGCAATCATTTCTGTTTTTGTTGATTAGATATTTGAAAACTGTAATAGTTTAGAAACAAATTTGGGCTATATATTTGCACACTAGGGGGGCTTGGGGTAAATCATAGCAAATATTAAGTATGTAAACTAACCAATGTTGTATTTAATGTATGCTATACTTTACCCCCCCCCCCTAATGTGCAAATATACTATAACTCCATAATGGTGAGTTTGCAGTAGTTTTGCAAGAGAGAAAAGATGTTCCAAAAGTCAAAATGCATTTATTAACAATAGTTTCATGACCTTGAACAATTGTTCAGGTACTAGGAACATTGACCTTTTGCTTACATTTGAGACTGAAGGACTATAATTAATTTTACTTTTGGCACCACCAACCCTAGGAATAGACACAATTATAATCAACTCACTTCAAGTACAACTTCACTATGCTTTACTTCAACCCTTTTTATATATAGCACAAATTATGGTAAAATTCTAGATGAACTACCTTTTTCTATCTTGGAAAGATGGTAAGTTAGGAGTAATGATTCCATGGCCAATTAAAATACTTTGGGAAAGTATTGTCAAGTTGATTTTTTTCTTTTAATAGACTGTACTGCCTTTCTTTGACAAAACAAATAAGAGTTTCATATGGAACAAGTCCTCTATTAGACAATGATAAACAAAAGAAAAGTTCTGAATATTTTGAAGACAAGACATGTTCATCAACTGAGGTTATTCAAAGTTTTGAGGTCCATAATCTTGCTTAAATTTATGTTGAATTCTTAATAGGGTTGGTGAAATCATATTCTGAATATAAACAAAATGTTGCTAAATTTTTAATTCTTAGTTAAGTTGGCACAATTTTCTTCTTTGTCTAATTATTAATGGGATGTTGCTGAACTTGGAGGTATAAAATTCATTCTCATATATATAACATTGATTTTTTTCAGAGACCACACTGCCTTTCTTTAACAAAACTGTGAAAAGCAAATACAAAACTTTGGATTATTTTGGAGACACAGTTGGTTCTCATTGTCAGCAGAAATACAGTCAGCAGAATTATCATTAACAAAAACTATATTCATGCACAAATAAATTTAATAACTTCCAGATCAGTGAATGTTACTGGTCCATTGGCTTAGAAGTTCATTAACTTAGTGTATTATCATCAAAAGAATTACTAATGAAGACCAAATAGGTCTTCAAAGTATCCAGAACTTTTGTATTTTTATTTATAGATGGAGATTATCAGTGTTAATGTTAAATAAGAATTAACCAAGTTGTCATTTTCAATAAGTACCTCTTTAAAATTTATCAGAGAATTCAGTTTGACTTAAATAAGCTAAATTCTCAACATTTTTGTATCAGTTTCCTAATTCAAATAAATCAATTCTCTCCATCCCTCTTCGTAGATTTGAATGTAATATGTAACATCTGCACAGCATACCCTGCAATGTAAACTGTTAAAATGCTTAAAAGACAACAAAATTTCACTATCAGCTAAGACTCTAACAGACCATTTCTGTTCACAGAACTCAATGTATATTCTCTGATATTTAAACTAGTAGAATCAAAAGATTTATTACAAGATACATAAGTGGATTCAATACAAATAAGGAACAACCATTGCAGTAGCTCATTTTAACTCACAGAGCAAGTCAGAAGGAAAAGGGCTAAATCTTCTCAACTGGAAAGCTCATATTTGCTGAAATAGAAGAAGAATTCTAAATTTAGCAACATTTTGTTTACAACTAGAGGAAGAAGTTACACCAACTCTATTAAGAATGTTCTCAAAGTGGACTAAAGAACATACCCCCATTGCTTTTATACAGAAAAAATTTGCCAGGCTTAATACAATTACATATTAAAACCATTTCCAAATTTTTGTTGATGGGTCCAAAATGAATGAGAAAGTAGCAAGTGGAGTATTTATCCCAACCTAGAATATTGCTTTGGGTAAGAGATTGCATAACAATGCATTTGTAATGTCTGCTGAGCTAAACACCTTAATCATGACATTAGAGTGCCTCACAAATAGTGAATTTATCATTGTTGATTTACAAAATATTATAGCTTATTCTGACTCTTTATCAAGCCTTGAGCTGCTTTCTTCAGCTTCACAGTATAAGATGGACATATACACATTTCATTGCCTTAGGATTATTGATAATCTCACTTCAAGAGGAATAAGAACTTATCTCCAGCATGTTCCGAGGCACTAGGGTATAATTGGTAAAAATAAGAAAGATGAAATTGCAAAAAATGCTTTAACCATTGACCAGTCAAGTGGAAGACATTTCCCCATTAGAGATATTTAACACTGGAGACCAGCAGAGGTACTATTAAATAAGAATAATCCAATTGTATTGTTGTTCCCCCATAAACACCTTTCTAAGATTTATCATAGAATTCAGTTTGGCTTAAACAGGCAAAATTTTCAGGCACTTTCATATCAGTTCCCTAGTGGCAAAGTTCAAAGTTCCTTCTTCCCCCCTTTGCAGGTCTTGTAATTTTAGAAATGAAACAATTGATCATTGCCTATTTGAATATGATATGCTGATGCCTGCACAGTATACCCTGCAATGTAAAATGTTAGAATGCTTCAAACACCACAAAAACTCACTATCAGCCAATAATCCAGCTGACCATACATGCACACAGAGTGCAGAACTCAATGTATATCTTCTTATAGTTCAACTCCTTGTAACAAAACATTTATTGCAAGAAATCTGAGTAGACTCAAGATAAATAAGGAAAAAACGAATTCAGTAGCTCTGTTCATCTCACACAGTGAGTCAAAAGGAAAAGGACTGAATAGTCTCAACTGAAAAGCCCAAATCTTCTTAAAAGAGAAACAGCAGCAACATCCCAAGAAATTCAAAAAAAAAAAATCATTTGTGTTTTTATCATGAGGTATCAGAAGGAAACCCAACCAATTGTGCACCAAACCACTCTCTGGACTACACTGTGGTGTTTTTTTTTTGTGAATGGTACATACCTCCCCTCACACAAGTGCAGACGGTTTGGTATTGTAATTTTTGTTTTTTCTTTAGCATTAAAGCTTGTTTAAATTTGGCAATGGCAATGGCAATGCTAAGAACACCCCAGAGTCCCCCAGACCCTATCCCAAAAATTCCTAAAAAAGTTCCACATTCACTCCATCTTGGCTGGTCAAGTTTCTATCCAAGCTCACATGACAAACCAAATTCAATAATAGATAACACAGTTGTGGAAGCAGGGGCATATTTCACTATGCATGATGAAAAGGAAAATGACCTTCAAGTGTTCTTTTCAAAGAGCTTCAAAAAAGGGAATAAATTTCCCGAATCATAACAACTCCCCTCTTCTCCCTCCTCTTGAACCAACCCAGCTTCTCCAAACCTTGGCCTCCTGAAACCCTCTTTGAGATAAATAAGATAAAACTAATAAGGGTTGCAATTTTTAAATTGTTAAAATCAATGTTTTCATTGAGCATTAACCACAATGGATCTTTGCAAATAGCTCTCCAAGATTCTTAATCAGCATATATACTACTTAACTTGTAAACCTTTCTTAACATCCTAATAAAACATCCTCTCTGAACCCCAAATCACTGCACAACTAAAATTGATGTGCATAACATTCCTCCAGAAATGCCAAATCAGGAGCTAAAGTTACTTAAAGTTGTTCAGCACCATCTGGCAGTTGATCTGCCTCTTTTGATGCCCTCTGTTTGCTTGATGGATTTGTAGTTGGTTGATCTTTAAGTTATGTTGACCACTCAGCAAATGTATTGACTTTGTTTTTGTGTTTCTCCTAAGACTTTTCAACACTGTTTTTGAAGCTATTGAAGTTTGGTGCTTGGATGGCAGGTTTAGACAGGTTGTTCCATATGTTGACTGCTCATGCTGAGCAGTTGCAGATGTCAGCTAACTGGGCAAACCAAATACTAAAGGTTAAAAGTCCAGCAAGTCTTTCCTATTCACACTTAATGAAAAAAAAAGCAATATCCAAGGCCAGATTTTTCTCTTTGGAGAAATTAAACCTCAAAAACCCTACAAGCCAAAACTAATCCAATGCTAAAAATGTCTAAAACTGAGACACTCAATAAACAAATGCACTGACATCTTTCAAACCTGCAGGTAAATGTAAGAACTCCTACTCCAAAGGAATGTTAAGTTGTAAAAACAATCGGCCAACATGCATAAAATGCAAAAGGTCCCATAATTTTTCCAATAAAACATTGTGCCCTGCATGCAAAAAGTAAGCACTAACTCTTCAAATAGCTGCAGAGAAAGCTATACCTTATTTATTCGCAGCTCTAGGACCAAAAGCAAAATATTCAACCCAAACTAGACCCTTTATGAAACCACCTAATACTAAAACTCATAGAACACTCAACCCCATTCTACCCAAAGCAACTGGTACCCCCAGCAATGCTCTTTCCTCAAAACACCCCAACTGACAATCTTACCAGAGAGAATGATCAATGCTGAGCCAATCAGTCTGCCTGGCCATCCCCCCAAGCAGTACCAGGAATTAGTTCCCTAATTAATGTCAGTTCTGATGAACAGCCAAAATTGTAACACCTAATATATGCCTTTTTATATTAAACTACTGTAGTTCAATCTATAACCCTTCTACAGCCACAGAAAGCAACAGTCATAAATGAATTGGAAAACATATACCTACCTAATCACATTCTTATTCAAGCAAAAAGGATCTTGCTTGACTACACAGAATTTCATAAATAATAATAAAGTTCATAAACCAAATTCTTTATGATGTCTCCAAGAAATTGTTGGACCTAACTGTGTTTGACTCCTTTTTATTAAATTTGAATTTCCATGTTTTTGCTTGTTAATTTAACCTTGGTTTGATCTATTTCTTTTTATATGGTTGGAAATACTGGAAAGACAAATGGTGGACAGCACAGCAAGGGATAACATAGTTCCTACTGTGTAGTTTCATATCTTTTGCAATTAAATAATTTAATTCAAGTTTTTGATTTTGCTAGTCCTTTTTCTATCATCATTTCACAAAAGAGTGCTAAGAGTGAATAAGAAGCGAAAAGAGTGCAATTCTGGTCAGTGGAAGAAAAGAGTGCAATGAGGTAAAGAAGAGGGCAGTATAGACAAAAAGTATGCAAGTTAGCCACCCTGATGGCTATGCTTGACTGCATTAGAGGAGAGGGGACTTATATGAAATTGCCATTGTAGCAACCATTAAATTAGAAATGAATAAAAAAAAAATTTATTCTTTGTTTTTAGAGAGAGAGAGAGAACTTATTTATAAAAACACTAAAACATACAAAAAAGAAAAAAATTCTGTAGAAATAAATTCGATTTAACTTCAATAATTCAATGTTGCTTCTTCTTCTTTGTCCTGTTCTTTTCTTGATTTGTGCTTTCTTAATTATTGGCAGTATTGAAAATAACAATATAAAAAGGTGTCATTGGCAAGTTTATTGTAGTTAATCAGCATACCAGTAAATTTGGAGCAGATTATTGTATAAATTTTTTATCAAATGTTGTTTTTCCTTTATTCAACTGACATACAAAGGAACACAGTTTTACTTTACAGGTTCGAAATGGCTTTTGCAGTATGGAAAATAAATACATTTGGAAAGAGTACTGAAATTGACATCAAGTATTATGTTTATATTGTACCTGGAAAATAAAAAAGAAATATAAAATTTATAATATTTTCGAATGACTACCTCCTTATAATCGATTTTTCATAAAATCGATTTTTTTTTGTAATATATAAATAATTGCTTTTCAAACATGATTGTACATCATGTACAACCATACTAGATTTAGACTGCCACTTAAACTTACCTGATTTTGTCTTTAAAAAGACATAGTTTGACTTATAGTCTGCTTTGATTGAACTAGATAATAGTCCCTTTGATGACCTCTTCTGACCTTCTGTTTTTTTGTTGTTTACTTGTTTTCTATCCAAGTCTGTATTATTTAGCACATTGAACAATATTAATTAGAAAAAGTACAATTTTCACTAATCCTTGAAATAAGTAAACTTTTATATATAGCTCTGGGCTGTATCCAGAGATTAAAGAGAGAGAGCAGGGGTATGGGGTAGTAAGCTCAAACCAACTCTGTTAATATAATACTCAGAGAATTTCTCAACCTATCAAAGGACGAATATTTGTCATTACATTGTTCATTTGAGAATCATATGATTACAATGTATGATTGAGGCAATCACTGTCACAAAAATATATCATATTGTACTAATTCTAATGTACTAAATTCTAATGTAAAAATTGTAAAAAGAAGTCCTTTCACCTCTTTGACTTCTTGTTCAGAAAAACTAGCCACTGGAAGTACTATTCTCCTCCAATCTGCAGACGATGGATATATGCAATTATGAACAATAATACACTGTTATTGATTGTGGAAATTGCGAGTACCTGAGCTACCTGTCCCCAGCAGTTTCAGGCCACTAGGCCAGCCGGTACCAATACGGCTCTTCCTAGTCATTTCTGTTCTCTTCTGCACAATCAAAAACTTTAAACAAACCACAAAATTGACTTCTTCAAGCTTTAATCATTATTAGACAATAGTTCTCTTCTTTAAGATATCAGTTGCTGCATTAAATATCTTACAATCAATTTTTCATGGCAGGTTAAAATCCAGGATAGCTGGATAAATATTCGGAATCTTAGCCAAGAAGCAGAAACGCTGAAGAGCAATATTCTTCTTAGTATTTAAATTATTATATTAGTTTGAGTGGAAACTTTCTATTGATTGAATTATCGAAGTTGTTTCCATTTAACTGTACTCTCCCTCCCCTAATGCCTAAATATAGCCCTTGACTTCACAGGAAAAAGAGCTCCTCTATGTTATCTTGTGGGCACTCTGTTCTGACTCTTTTAAAGATCTGTGATTTAAACATCTGTGATTTGTGAAACATCTTAGTCATATACCTCAGTCCTTAAATCTCTTTGTAATTGTTTTAAACAGTCTTCAATGGTCAATTGTTTCCAATTAAATAATCAAATTGACACCAGTATAATTTTCTTTGCTGAAAAGTTTGGTCATATGAGGTTCTGTCCTTTGGTAGCACAGTGGATTGATGCTTGCTTGAACACAGAACCCTGGGTCTGATTCATTCAGCTGGAAGGTGGAGTAACAGGCCTGCTACCTGTCCCTCTAAAAAAGAACCAGTAACATAAGCTTTATGCAACACAATAGAAACAAAAAACCATTGCCTTTTCATCATAAGCACAAAGAACAAGCAGTACAAAGGAAAGTTTCTTGTAAGACTGTAGAACTTTGACTAAAAAATGAATATTTTGACCCTATATCCTAGGGCTATCCTCACGAAAACAACAAATGAAAATATAAAAGAAATTTACATTAAAATTTTATCATTTCAACTAAGAAGTTTCAAAACAGTCCTAGCATCTTTTCTTTAGTGGAGTTTAACTATGACTTCTTTATATTTTCTTTGGTTGTTTTTATGGGGATGGCCCTTGGATATAATGTTGATTATTTTTTTTTTAAGTTTCACTGTCTCCCTCCTCAAAAAGGCTGCTTCCTCATCAACACCCTGCTCTTTACGCTAAAGTTTGACTCTTTCTCTCAACTCTTCTTTTTAAAACAGTAGCAAACTTTAGCGTAAAGAGCGGGGCGTTGACAAGGAAGCAGCCCCTTTCATATACGAAGTAATATCTGTTCGTTTTAAGTTTTAATTTCACTCCTTGCTTTTAGTTAAAAAAAGTTGTTTTTTTTATTTAATTTCTGAACGTTTTTGAATCAATGCATGTTTTGCTTTTGGCTCTCCACAGAGGAATAATTAAAAAGAAATTTGCATATTTATTTTTTTGGCTACATGTCTTTCTCATAGTTTTGATCGAATGATTTTGAGAAAAAAAGAGCGGGGAGGAAGCCTAGTTGCCCTCCGATTTTCGGTCAATTAAAAAGGCAACTAGAATTTTAATTTTTTTACGAATCTTTTTGTTAGTAAAAGATATACGTAACTTATAAATTGTAAATTAAGCTTACGGTTGTATTCTCATGTTTTTATTAAATATATGAGGGGGTTCGCCCCCTCGTCAGTACCTCGCTCTTTACACTAAAGCTTAAATTGTGTCCCAATTCATTAAGAATGACCCCTGAATCACAAAAGCCATAGAATAAATAGTTTAAATTACCAAAAATACTTTAGCGTAAAGAGCAACGTATTAGGAGGAGGTGAGCCCCTCATATGGGTAATAATTTCTGTTCGTTTTAAGTTTTAATGCTGCTCCTTACTTTCAGCTGAAAAAAAACGTGTTCATATTTATTATTTCATTGTCTTTTTTAAGTAATGCTAGTAAATCTTGCGCTCCCTTAACGGGATTTTCTTCCCCCAGGACAAATTCCTCGATGGAAAGTTCTCCCAGCTTATCCCTCTCTTCTCAACCCCTGCCCCAACCAAAAAATCCTCCTGAAAACACCTGTACACTTCCCAATAACCATTACTATATGTAAACACTGGTCAAAGTTTGTAACTTGTTACTTCCATGGGGACTGTGGGGTAGGAAGTCGTACCCAAAGACATAGTTTTAAGGTTTGTCAACTGCGCTGAATAAAATGGATATCTCAGAATTTTTATCCGTTGACTTCGGGAAAATAATTAGCGTGGGAGGGGGCGTAGGCGCCCTCCAATTTTTTTGGTCACTTAAAAAGGGCACTAGAACTTTTCATTTCTGTTAGAATGAGCCCTCTTGCAACATTCTAGGACAACTGGGTTGATACGATCAGCCCTGGGGGAAAAACAAACAAACAAATAAACACGCATCCATGATCTGCCTTCTGGCAAAAAATACAAAATTCCACATTTTTGTAGATAGGAGCTTGAAACTTCTACAGTAGGGTTCTCTGATACGCTGAATCTGATGGTGTGATTTTCGTTAAGATTCTATGGCGTTTAGGGGATGTTTCCCTCTATTTTCTAAATTAACGCAAATTTTCTCAGGGTCTTAACTTTTGATGGGTAAGACTAAACTTGATGAAACTTATATATTTAAAATCAGCATTAAAATGCGATTCTTTTGATGTAGCTATTGGTACCAAAATTCCATTTTTTAGAGTTTTGGTTACTATTGAGCCGGGTCGCTCCTTACTACAGTTCGTTACCACGAACTGTTTGATTTAAATAATAGAAAAATCTACACTTATGATCCCTAAGTCTGGATTTGTTGTTCAAAATCTGGGTTTAGTTACTCAAAGCTAAAACCTGTCCTCATAGTTAAAATCCATTAAGGTTTTCACTGTTCATATATGGCCAATGTCTTGTCATGTTAAAATTCATATTAATATTCCATCTCTGAATCAAAGTTAATATTTAATCTAAACTATTGATCTGCTGAATCTGGTGGCATGAATCTGAACTTTTTGTCAGATATGAAGTTTTAAATATTCGTATTTAGCTTTTGTCTTTTTTTTTCAGTTGTTGTTGTTGTTGCAAGAACATAGATACACTGTTTTTTGGTTCTTATTTTATTGTCTTTCTTCAGGATATGATATAGCCAAAATTGTAAATTAATCAAAGTTTGAAGAAGTAAAATTGTTTGAAGCTGCAACTTGGGGAAGCAATCTCACTGTTTAATTGGATTTATTACAGAAATAATGGAGACTGCTGATCTCCCTGACGTGTCTATCTTAAAGCAAGGTATCAAGTTGTTTCATTGACTTAGCCAAATGTTATTAAGAAGAATTTAGAATTTACTGTTGTTATGTTAGCTTAACAAGTAGACTGTAGAAAAAATTAGAAAATATGCCCTTCCTTCCAATATGAGCTAAACATTCCAAAAATAAAGTAAATAATTTATTACATCTTTTAGACACCACACATGAATATACGTCTTATTAAATAAATCTTAGGATTTTGATTTTATAAAGTAAATCGGAAGTTTGAGATTGTGCCTATTTTTATCTAGAAGAGTCTAAATATTCTCAAAATGGAAATTTTTTTTGCTGGGTTCTATTTTATCTAGAATTCTTAACTTTCTTGATTTGAAAGATGCTTGCTTTCAGCTGAAGAACTTGGACATTTTTTGAAATAAGAAACTAAAATAACCTCTAGGAAAGAACAGCTTATGGGACATGGTAACGAGTAAGGAAATGAGGCCAAAAATTAAAAAAACAATTTTTTTTTTAACTAAAAAGGTTTTTTTTTAATGGAAGTTTGGTTTTATACTGCATTTATGTTCAAATGTTAAGACTCTAATCTGTAACCAACAATATAAAAAAATCCTTCAATACGAAAGGTAGTATTGAAAGCCACGTGGAAGAAATATACCCTTTAAAACTTTAGAAATATACTTAGAAATATACCCTTTAAAACTTTTTAAAACTATAGCAAATAATTTAGATCATCTGTTTGACACCACATATGAATATGCTAAAACCATCTCAAAGCTAACATCAATTAGATTTTAAATATTGATTCAGAAGTTGGGAATGTGCCTATGTTTATCTATAAGAGTCTAAATATTCTGAAAATGGAAATTATTCTTTGCTTGGTTCTGTTTTATCTAGGACTCTTTTGCAACAGATTCCCAAATAAATGTAGATTGTTAAAAAAGAAAATGAGAAACTCCTTTATAGTATTTTGCATTAAAAGTTGTGCAAAATACTACCAAGATATCATCACATCACATAAAACTACTGCATAATCCATAAATTGAATAAATTTTGTAACTGTAACTTTCTGTAACTGTTTTAACTGTTGTAAGTATCTTGAGCTTTCATCGGATTTCTCTTTTTTTAATCTAGAGCTGTTTACATAAATTGTTTAAACCTTATATATCATTGAAGTTAATTTGAATCTCGGTATTTGAAACTATAGCCTATAAGTAGCAAAAGTTGCTGTTCTGTTATGGACCTTTGCTCACATTGAATTAAGTTGATGGACTTATTGATGACTCAATAATTGTACTCTGGTGTTTTGAAATGTACACTATATAGTATGCGTGTATTTAGTTTCACTTGTGTTAATTGAACTAATTATTTGGGTGTTGAGCATACCAACAATTAAAATTCGCAATTTAAGTATGTGTATTGAGATTTTAACATTATTCTTTAGAATCTGAGTCTATTTTGTTTAAGATAATTTCAATAGTTGGCTGTTTATGGCTGGTGAATATTGTTGCGTTTATTGTGATAATGCTAAAGATTAAAATAATTGTCTACAAGCTTCATACCATTATTCTTGATTTGTCAAAAGTTTAAAAGAATACATAAATCCAAATTTGAGTTGCTTCCCACTTTGATCAGACGCGCAATACTTTTCCCTTTACAAATTGGAGAACTTCAAAGTATTTTTCAACTGCAGAGCAAGAGTTTTCAAAGTAAAAGAGAATATAAAAGAGGCTAAAATCTTTTATTTTGTTCTGGACTTCTATTTGCTTACTTATTGAGGTTCAACTTACCTTGTTTGTTTAAGCTACCTTACACGCACCACCTTAAATGCATGTGAGTGTATAAATTTTTTTTAACCCCCTAGATTTATCTTTAGACTGTTGAAAATAGCGCTGCTGCTGCTGAAACCTTCGACAGGTTTCCTACATACTTTGTGCCGCCCCAAACGAGCCGGATTCATGCCAGGAAGATCGACAATTGAACAGATTCAAACTGTTAGATAGATTGTTGAAAATACTGTGGAATTCAACAAAAAAGCCTACATGGCTTTCATTGACTTTTGTTCTGCCTTTCACGCCGTTGACAGACCGTCCGTGTGGCTTATCCTGAAAGCTGCGGGCCTACCCACAAAGATAGTCAGCCTATTCATGGAACTTTACAGCAACACAGAAACCGCCATCCTAGTTAACGGGAAGCTTTCTTCTTTCATTCTCATACAAAATGGAGTACGGTGAGGATACGCTGCTGCAACCGAGTTGCTTAACCGCGTCATCGACCACGTCCTGAACGAAACGCACCTTGCCCACCCTTTTAGCATCAGTTATGCCGGAAGGACTCTGTTCAGTGTTGCCTTCGCGGACAATGTAGCTGTCCTTAGTGACAATCTCAATCAACTTAATTCTGCACTCGAGACGCCCTCCTTCACAGCCTCTAGAGCTGGGCTGCAAATCAACTGGAAGAAAACGAAGATTATGCTCATAGAAAAGACCGCATGATGTTTCGTACTTGACGCCGAAGTTTCAGCCAGATCAGCCAAGGGAAGCTCAGTGTTTGAACGACTCCTGAGAGCATTCTTCCACAAACGGAAAATTAGCAACCATACGAAAGCCCAAATTTTCAACACCACAGTCTGAAGCATCATGCTTTACTCATCTGAGACATGGCCGATAACCCAGACACAGCAAAGAAGGGTCGATGCTGTTCAGGCTAGACACCTGCGTCGAGTTGAAGGCTGCAAATGGTATGACAAGATCCGCAATATTTTGATCCCGATGAACTTCAAGCTGGCTAGTCTCTCTACCCAAGTAGAAGCCCGCTCTTTCAGGTGGTACGGCCACCTACTCCGTCTCCCGCTAAGTACCCCACAAGGATCACTTTGGACGTCAATCCCTCGGAAAATGGCTGGAAACGCCCCCGAGGAAGGCCATGCACTAAATGGGATGATGTAATAAACCAACGCCTGCTCAATTGCAACATCCACCCTAAAAAGACCCCATCCTTAGCTGTGGACAGGACTGCTTGGAGAAGGCTGATGGTGTCGTCAACCAGTTCCCTCTACTCTGGCGACCCTGCTGTTGTAATTCACATGTTGAATGTTGTAACTGTCTTGAGCTTTGATCGGATTTCTCTCTTTCTTTTTTAATTTGGAGCTGTTTGCAAAAGTTGTTTCGACCCTAAATGTCACTGAAGGTATTTTGAATTTCGATATTTTAGACTAAAGCATATAAGTAGCAAGAGTTGCTGTTCTATTACAAACCTTTGTTCTCATTGAATTAAGTTGATGGACTTATTGATATTTCATCAATTCTACTCTGGTATTGTGAAATATACACTATATAGTATGTGTGTGTTTAGTGTCACTTGTGTTAATGGAACTAATTATTTGAGAGTAGAGTAAACCAACAATTAAGACTAGCAATTTAAGTATGTTTATTGAGATTTTAACATTATTTTTTAGAATCTGAGTCTGTTATGTTTAAAATCATGTAAATAGTTGGCTGCTTATGGCTGGTGAATATTGTTGCTTTTATTATGTTACTGCCAACAGAGTAAAATCATTATCTAAAAGCTTCATATCATCGTTCCTGATTTGTCACAAGTTTAAGAGAATATATAAGTCCATATTTGAGTAGCTTCCCACTTTGATGAGACTCACAATACATTCAATGATCCTTTATGAATTTGAGAACCCCAAAGTATTTTTCAACTGCTAGGCAAGAGCTTTCAAAGTAAAAGAGAATATAATAGAGTCTAAAATATTTTAATTTCTTTTGGACTCCTATTTTCTTACTTAGTAAAGTTAAACTTAGCTTGCTTGTTTAAGCTACCCTACATGTATCACCTTAACTGCATGGAGGAAATTCCTGTTTTTATTCCGTTGACTCTACCCATGGCAGTGCATAGACGTTTTTTAACCTTTTAGACTTTTCTTCCTTACTTTTGAAAATTGAGCTTTATCTTCTAAGGCCAGTCTGATAAAAATTAATTTTATTTCGGGAATCGATACGTATTGCATCATACGTAAATGCATGGAGGAAAGTCCTGTTTTTTACTCTGTTGACTCTACCCACGGCAGTGCATAGATATTTTTTCAACCTTCTAGACTTTTCTGCCTTACTTTTGAAAATTACAATTTTTTTCTAAGGCCAGATTGATGAATATGAAATTATATCTTGGGAATTGGTACATACTTCTTTGCTGTTACGGTGCAAATGGTTTTTGTTCGTATTTGGACCAGAGCAAAGAGAGTGTGAGTTGAAGTTGAGTTTTATTGTCTATGTTGGAAAAGACTAGAATTTTGAATTTTTGCTGCCAAGCCTTCATTCTGTCAAGCCATTATTCTGCTTTCAACTATAAAGTTTTGTTCTAGCAGGCAAACTAGAGTCAATCTCTAGAAGGTAGTGATGTCATAGAGTTGACCTGCTGTAACAAAAGAATCTCTTGAACTAAGAAAGATAGGTTTTTTCTACGCTTCTAATCAGCGCTTTATGACGGGGTCAAAGCATATAATATCAGTTGTGACGCATGAATTTTTTTTTACGCTATAAACTTTCTAAAATTGTGTTCAAATTTCTAGACAAGAGAAGATATAATAAGCAACAATTAACTGTTATACCTTGATCATCTTTGTAATCAGGGTGTTAGAACATGGTCGTCTTCTTGGTTAAGGATGTAGAAATTTCTAGGAATTGGTTTACGTCCTATCTAATCAAAAGAGCTAGGGCTACTACTAACGACTCGCTGCAGCACCAAACCACCTCAGGCAGGAACATCTTTACGCGCCTCTCTACCATAATTTATTGAAAGTTTAACTCTTTGTCCTCTTCCAAGACGTATCAATTTCCTGTAAAAACTCCTTATGAACTTTTCCTACCCACTTGGGGGTGACCTACTTTTTGTTTGATCCTAGATGGATAGTCAAAAAGATATTTCTTTGGTAGCCTGTCATCGTCCATTTGCAAAATGTTTCTGGTGATCAAAAGATTTGAGTAATAGTGGATATGGTACCGTAGGAATGTTAGTCTATTAAAATTAAGAAATGAGAAACAAACCGGATCAAACAGTTGAATTTTTAATATAGAGAATGACTGGTCTTCATGCTTGCAAAAATACAATGCAAACTCAATGATTGGGGATTTTTTGTACCTAACTTGCGTATCCATTGACACGGTTTAGAAACTTGAAAGCAACATTTGGCTGTTGAACAGTGACAATTCTCGCAAGTGAGGAGCTTGCAGCCTGCGCTAGTTTCTGTACATAGTTGTATATATAGATAATGACTGGTCTTCCTGCTGACAAAAATACAATACAAACTGAAGGATTGAGGATTTTCTTGTGCATTACATGCGTATCTACTGATACATACTAGAAACTTGAAAGCTCCTTTTGGCTGTTAAACAGTGACCTTCTTCGCAAGTGAGGAGCATGCAGTCTGCACTAGCTTTTTTACCTAGTTTTTCATATAGAGAATGACTGGTCTTAATGCTGGCCACTATAAAATGCAAACCCAGGGATTGGGATTTTTTTTTGTGCATTACATACGTATCTACTGATACAGTTTAGAAACTTGAAAGCAACATTTGGCTGTTAAACAGTGACAATCTTCACAAGTGAGGAGCTTGCAGCCTGTGCTAATTTTTGTACCTAGTTTTTTATATAGAGAATGACTGGTCTTCCTGCTAGCAAATATACAATGTAAACTCAAGGATTGGGGATTTTTTTCGTGCATTACATACGTATCTACTGATACAGTTTAGAAACTTGAAAGCAACATTTGGCTGTTAAAAAGTGACAATCTTCACAAGCGAGGAGCCTGCAGTCTGCACTAGTTTTTATATAGAGAATGACTGGTCTTCATGCTGGTCAATATACAATGCAAACAATAGTAATGTAAATTATGCCATAAAGTAATGCCATAAATAATAATAATAGTAATGTAATAAAGAGCTGTGGTGCTGTTGTTTTCCTCATTCGACTCCTACCATTTTTTTTAAATTCCTTGAACTAATAATGAAATCTGTTCAAATCATTGATGCATTCAGGCTTACTGCGCTCATGTTGCTAAATGGTTAGTATCTAAATGGCTAAGTCTCAAGCATATTTGGTGTGGCTTTAGCTCATCATCCTTGTTCTTCTCCAGATTTTTATCCTCAGACGTTGCTATTTTTTCTAAAATGTCATGATTCTTATTATACCAATGATAAAATCCGGAATGGTCCTCTTTTATAAGTCTCTAATTCTCTTTTACTTGTTTTTGTTTGGGTAGAAAAGTGCGGTTTAAAGAGGAAGTTTTAAGCCAAACTAAAGTTGTTTTTGACTAATAAATATGCTATAAAAAACTTCCCTGTTCTAACAGAAAACAACTTTTAATAAAATCTGACAACCCTGATCTTACTTGTTTGGCTTTTGTTTTTTTTTGAAAATTCATAGTTCATTCTGTTGTGATCAGTGGTCTAGGGATCTGCTGAGAATAAAATCGAAGTTATCTTTACTTTCGGGGAGAACTACTCAAATTGTAGCTATGAGACAAGTAAGCTCTAGAACTTAGCTTTTTGATTCACCGAAATTAGTAATAGTAAGTAGAATTTTGTAAGACTAGAAAAATAAGATATCTACAGTGAAAAATGGGCTTAATCTGAAGGATGCATTCCTTTACAATCCCTCGCCTTAAATACTGTTCGAACTGGGACAATTCTGATAACCAATAAGCTGTGTATCTTTAGTTGGGAGAGGGCAAGCTCCAGTCATAATTTCAATGACAATTTTGATGAAGGGGGGCTGCTGTAAAATAGGGGCCTCATATGCAACTCCAACAATTTTTATGGGATTTACGTTCTTTTAGATGAGTCAAAACCTGGATTTTCTGGAATAACTTAATCAGGAGTCCATTCCAAGTTGATCTGCAGTCCTTTGAGGTGTCCACTCTTATATTTGTTGGAAAACGAAGAAGATTTTATATTATTTCAAGTACTATGGAATGACAACTAGCTAGGGAACACTTTAAAAACACCTCTTCCAAGCTTGAATCTCGGCTCAACTTGTTAATCATTACTGACAGACTATAAATTATTTTACTGAATTAAGAAATGAGTCAGTCCCTAAGCTTGGTGACAGCTTGAGGCTGACCTGGGCTGTTTGGAAAGATTTCAGAGTTTTCAAAAATTAGAAAACTTATATTGATCAGCATACCTATGTAAAATAGTAATTTTCTTTCAGAAGTAGAGGATGTAGCTCAAAATGATAATGAGGAGGTATTTGGAAGCCATCATCTTATCCTACCTCCTTTACAAAAGGACAATATACTGGTCGTTTCTCCCATGATATGCACCCAGCTTCGACTTGATTCTGATCCATATAATCAGAATTCAAGTACTGGCAGTAATGAAGGTATGTTTCCAAATGTCTAAAGGATTTATTAGGGATCCATAGGGGCAGTAATTAAAATAATGCAGTTTTGGTGCTTTGCAATGAACCAAACTGCGACTTTACTTTGCACGTGAAAGGCCCGGGGTGAGCCATCCTGGCTAAGTGGTTAGCGTGCTGGTTTGACAATTCTTTGCTTAAGGGGCATGGGTTCAACCCCAGGCGTAGGCAATTATTTGTTTCGAGATGGGGGTCAGTGGCATGACTGTAGGGTCAGCCAGAGTCGACCTAGCTCCAAGTGTGTACCTGTAGAATTCTGGTAAAGGTAAGCAGGAAGGGTTTATGAAAGCACAGGATGGTTGACCCTCAGCCCCCCATAGCACTTCCCGGCTGAAGAGCCACGACACGGAGATCATCACCGCCGGTTTGGACATTAAGGATCCAGTGCTGTCTTACTTATTTTCTTTAAATCACGACTTGTATGACTCAAGGTGTATGTTTTTAGAAGAAGTATTAGTAATTCTTCCCATTGAAATTCAAATAAGTCCTAAGACAACACTGGCTACACATTACGTTTGATAAAAACAAAAAAATATATATCAATTATTAAGAAATTAGAAAATGGAAGGGATTTTCATTCAGTTGAATAAAAAAAAGTAAACCAAAAGAACAAAGCACATTTCAGCAAAGAACTTAGCTAGGCTGTCCTCAATGCTCAATACACGAAAAAGAGCCAGCAACAAGGAAACACTGAACTTTTGAAGTGTAGATTAATGAGACGCAGCTAGAACTAAAAAAAAATGAGTGTTCAAAAGTTTGATTGCCAAAGACTTTAGTCTTTAGCGACTAATTCAGCTTACCTACTGACCTGATTTTGTTATTACGGTTAATTGATTTTGTTTTTTAGTAAACAAAAATAATACTTCATTTTCTGTTGTTGAAATATCTTAAGTATGCTTATAGAAATTTTCCCAGTATCTATATTTACTTCGAGGTCTTTGTATATGCACTATTCCGGAAGATTCGCACAAGTGTTGATAAATTGAGAATTCGCTACACTTTTTTCCCGTTTCGCAAAATACCTACTGAAATATCCAACTTGGACACGCAATTCAAAACTCAATAATAAAAATAATAAATTGGCTCCCTTAAAAGATGGTGGTAAGCCTTTTATAGTTAAATGTGAAGTAAAATGAACACACTTTGAAGTAGCTTCTGTAAACCGTGTAGGCTAAAAGCAGAGTCTCTTTCTCATTCGCCTTGGCTCATTTCTGTAAAGCTTGCGTTTTTGTAGTGCTTCTCCCAGCTATTGTTGGGTTTTGCCAATGTAAAACTTCCATCTGGAAAAATGGCCCTGTAAACACGGCTGCCAAGTAAAAGGTCAGTTTTGTCTTCCCAAGAATAAAAAAAGCTTCATGTTCGGTTCATTTTTCAGGAAGATAGAAATATTATCTTTCTTTAAAATTTTATCTTCAGCTTATTACTAAGTCTTGGGATTAATTATATGGTGAAAGTGGAAGAAAAATCAATTTTCCCCTGTAAAATTGGCATAAGATTCGAGGACTTTACTTTATTTTACCTTTTTAGTTTATATTACCGTGTTACTTTATTTTATCTTTTCCCTTTTACTTTTAACTTTTTACCATTATTACTTTATTTTACCTTTTTATTTTTATATTACTTCATTACTTTATTTTAACTTTTTTGCCTTTTACTTTTACTTTTTTTACCAGCATTACTTAATTTTACCTTTTTATTTTAAATTACTTTATTACTTTATTTTACCTTTTACTTTTTACGTTTTTACCATTATTACTTTATTTTACCTTTTCATTTTATATTGTTTTATTTTACCTTTTTCTTTTTACCTTTTTTCCATTATTACTTTATTTTACTTTTTTATTTTATGTCACTTTTTACTTTATTTTACCTTTTTTAGCTTTTATTTTTTACCTTTTACTTTTACCTTGTTACCATGAATACTTTATTTTACCTTTTTATTTTATATTACTTGTATACTTTATTTTACCTTTTACTTTTTACCTTCTTATTTTAGGGTAATTTACTACTTCATTCTACCTTTTTTATCTTTTACTTTTTACCTTTTACTTTTAACTTTTTACCATTATAATTTTATTTTGCCTTTTTATTTTATATTGCTTTATCACTTTTGTTTTATCTTTTACCTTTTACTTTTTACTTTTGCCATTTTACCATTATTACTTTATTTCACCTTTTTTTAAATTTTGTACTTTCCTTAATATTTACCTTAAATGATTACTTTAATAGGTTTAATAAGAAAAACAATACAGAATAAAGGCCAGAGACAACTTCATAATCTGAAAAGATTTCTAGAGCTCAATCTACTAAAGAAATAACCGCGCATCTTTTCAGAAGAAGGATGGTTTACCGAGAAACGCATATAACGGTAATTACAGGTGGGCTCCTATAGAAGAAATATTTTTTTTTTATGATTCGAACAACCAAGAACGTAAATTGAAGATTCGAGTTGAAGGGGTTTAAATGCCCCCAAAAATTGTTCAGACAATTATACCTAGGGATAAAATATTATCAACGAAACGGGGCCAGAAAGTTTTCCTAGGAAAAAAATCTAAATGAAAGTCTTAGAGAAAATCCATGAAGGAAATCTACAATTATAACCAGGGACAAAATATCATCAATGAACTGGGACCAAAAAGTTTTCCAAGGTAAAAAATCTAAATGTTAGTCTTTGAGGAAATCCATGAAGGATATTCACAATCAAACAGTTCGTGGTAACGAACTGTAGTAAGGAGCGACCCGGCTCAATAGTAACCGAAATCATCATCCAGTTTAGTCTTACCCATCAGAAGCTACGAGCCCGAGAAAATTCGGCTTATTTTAGAAAATAGGAGGAAAGCCCCCCTAAAAGTAAATGAATCTTAACGAAAATCACACCATCAGGTTCAGCGTATCCTAGAACCCTATAGTAGAAGTTTCAAGCTCCTATCTACAAGAATGTGGAATTTTGTTGTTTTTTTTTTCCAGAAGACAGATCACGGATGCGTGTTTATTTGTTTGTGGTTTTTTTTCCAGGGGTGATCGTATCGATCCAGTGGTCCTAGAATGTCGCTAGATGGCGCATTCTAACGGACATTAAAAGTTCCAGTGCCCTTTTTATGTGGCCAAAAATTGGAGGGCACATAGGCCCCCTCCCACGCTTATTTATCCCCAAAGTCACTGGATCAAAATTTTGATATAGCTATTCTGTTCAACTTAGTCGAAAACCTAATAACTTATGTCTTTAGGGACGACTTAATCCCTCACAGTCCCCGGGGGAGGGGCTGCAAATTACAAACTTTGACCATTATTTACATATAGTAATAATTATTATGAAGTGTACAGACGAGTTCAGGGGGACGTTTTTGTGTTGGGGTGGGGGTTGGGGGAGGTTTGTTACGCGGGAAGACCTTTCCATAGAGGAATTTTTCATGAGGGAAGAGACTTCCCATGAAGGGGGTGCTGGAATTTCTAGTATTATTTAAAAAAACAATAAGAAAATAAATATTTTTTTCAACTGGAAGTAACGAGCAGAATTAAAACTTAAAACGAACATAAAATATACGTATATAAGGGGTTTCGTCTCCTCCACAATACCTTGCTCTTTACGCTAAAGTATGTTTAGTAATTTCAACTATTTATTCTACGGCCTTTGTGATTCAGGGGTCATTCTTACAGATTTGGGACAAAAGTCAAGCCTTAGTGTAAATAGCGAGGTAATGCCGAGGGTGTGAGCCCTCTCATATACGTAATAAAAATACACAAATATAGAAGTTCGTTACGTAAGTTAATTCGTAAGGTACGTACGTTTCTTACTAACAAAAACGTTCAAAAAAAAAAATAGTTGCATTTTTTTGTAACAAAAAATTAGAGGGCAGCTTAGCCTCCTCCCCCACCCCTTTTTTATCAAAATCGTCCGATCAAAACTACGAGAAAGCCATTTAGCGAAAAAAAGTTTTAATGTTGCTCTTTACTTGCAGTTAAAAAAAAATTTTTTTCTTTTGTTTAGTTATACCCAGGGACAAAATATCATCAACGAAACAGGACCAGAAAGTTTTTCCAATTAAAAAATCTAAATGAGAGTCTTAGAAGAAATCCACAATTACACCCAGGGATAAAATGTCATCAATGAAACAGGACCAGAAAGTTTTCCAAGGAAACAAATCTAAATGAGAATCTTAGAGGAAATCCATAATTACACCCAGGGATAAAATATCATCAATGAAACGGGGCCAGAAATTTTTCCAAGGAAAACAATCTAAATGAGAGTTTTAGAGGAAATCCATGGGATATGAGGGGTAACTATGCTGTCATCTTTTATAGTCATCAGTAGATAAACGCAAATGACACCTCAGAAAAAACTTGACTGTAAAGTCTTGATATGACTGTAAAGTATAAAACCTTAGAAATTGATGCTATTAGAACTATTGTGTGCCTCTGCGTTAAATTTGCTTTGTACTTTAGGTTTAGGGATAATTTTTTCTTCCAATCTATTTTTAGGAACAAGTTTGTCTCTTCTTACGGAAAATTCGTATATTGTTTTCATCGAAAGTTCTGTTTTGGGTATTATTCTTCTGAACACTAAAATCCTCAGACTGCACAATATTTTATAAAGAGGATGTATTTTGACCATAAAATGATAGAAAATTATAACCTCAATGCTGCAAGGAACAAAGAAATTCAAAGCAAATCTTATAGAAAAAAAAAACCGAGCATTATTAACAAGATGTAATCTGGCCTTCAAAAAGAGAAAAAAAAAATCGGGCATTTTCGATAAGAAATTGAAATTGTGTTAAAGCTGTTTTCAGTTTTTTTTTTTTTAGGTTTTGCTTTCAACAGTCCCTGGTCAATTTTTTGATATTTTCAGTTAAAAATGAATATAGCCCAAATTATATAATTCTCATGTATTTCCTGTTCCTTGATTTTGTCAATATTGATTAAATTTACAGTTATTAAATCGAAAAAAATTGACGTGTGACAAAAGGCATGAGATTTGTTGATGTTTTGTCTGTTTGGGACCATTGATATGTTGGTCTGAACGAATTTTAAGAAAGTTTAAACGCTATCAATTCGAATCTTCAGTTTTCCAAGTGTTCAGGGAAGCTTAATTTTTCTGGATATTTTCATTCTAAAAAAAAAAAAAAATCATAATCTTAAATTTCTATCTTTAGAAGACCCAGCCACAATTTGCAATATTTGTATTTTTTTTTTCAAACCATGCTTCTTCTGAAAAAAAAGGCATGGTTATTTCTTTAGTTGATCTAGTTCTAAGAATCTATTCACACAATCATGTAGGCTCTGAACACTATGACATTAAACAGTGGCTAAATATTTCGCTGTTCATATTACTGACTTACAAATAAAGTGAACATACCACTAGACTCCATTTTTCATGCTTTTTCCGAATATAATAATCGCTTTTCTCGCAAATTCAATTTTAAGCCCCTTTAGGACCCTTGAAAATAATGATATCCTTCTATATTTTTTGGATACAGGCCTAAAAACGGGTTATAGCATTTGTTTCAAACTTATTAACTCATTATAAATCCATTTTGTTAAAGTTTTATAATTTGCAAACATTGATTATTTATCAAGATTAAATTCAATAAAAAAAAAATATCAAAACAAATCCGCCATGTTTTTTTCTTATTCTGATAGACCGCTGAAAAACTGCAATTTTACCTATATGTCAAAAAATATCTAAGCTGATAGTAAAAAACTTCGCGTATAGAAAAATGGAGAAATGTCTTTGAATTTTTTATCCGGCTTAATCGTGATAAATCAATGCTTTTGGATTATTTAACTTTAAAAGAATGGATTTAGTATCAAATAGTAAGTTCGAAACTAACGTTTTAAACCTTTTTTATACCCAAAAACTAGAAACTTGTTGGTCATTTTCAAGGGTTCAAAAAGGGCTGAAATTTGAATTTGCGAGAGAAGCGATTATTATATTCAGAAAGAGCATACAAAATGGCATCTAGTGGTATGTTCACTTTATTCGTAAGTTAATAATATGAACAGTGAAATATTTACTATTAAAGATATTACATTTTGCAATGTTTACTCCGTTAAACTTTTTGAGAAATTATAGTTTGAAAATGGTAAGAAGAAAAAATGAACCCCCTGAGGAACTTGGGAAATACCAAAGAAATACAGTCATTATGTCTCCTTCAAAAACGAACTAAAGGTTGAACGCTTTTTAAATTCTGGAAAATGAGAAAAACTGATCCTATGCTCAGTTGTGGCGTTTGTAGGTTCCTGTTCTCGTGTGAGAAGTCTCAGAGTGGCTAAGCCTATCAGCAGCTAAGAGAAAGATTAAACGAATACAAGCTTTTTGTGAATAAATCTCTGGTGTCTAAGAGCAAAAGTGATGAATATGACTGTTTTGGCCCTTCGCGCTTTTGGACATCCAGTTCACATAGTTTTGTTTGACGGGCCAATTTCAGTTCCACAGTGAATGATTTACCACAAAAAATTCTCTAGGTAATAGAAATTAAAAAATGCATGCTTAAGACATTGCTTTAAATAAAGCTACAGATTATATTTCTATGAACCCCCTAATGCGGCATTTTAATACGAAGTTAATCAATTATTATTCCTTCTTATTTTAAATCAAGATCTAGTAATAGTAATAGCAAAAAACATGCTAGTAGACAGGCTGCACTAATCGCTAGGGACAAAATTCTTGCCCAGTCTAATTTTTGAACAACCTTTCATTTGTTTTGGCTTATTTTTTTTTATGGCACTTGGTACTAACCAAGTGACATATAGCAATCGCAAATTCTGTCGGTCTGTGTCTGTCTGTCGGTCCCGGTTTTGCTACTTTAGGCACTTCCAGGTAAGCTAGGACGATGAAATTCGGCAGGCGTATCAGGGACCGGACCAGATTAAATTAGAAATAGTCGTTTTCTCAATTTGATCATCTGGGGGGCGCGGTTAATTCGGAAATAATAGAAAAAATGAAGTATTTTTAACTTACGAACGGCTCTTAATGAAATTTATGAAATTTGATGTTTGGAAGGATATCGTGTCTCAGAACTCTTGTTTTAAATCCCGACCGGATCTGGTGACATTGGGGGGAGTTGGGAGAGGGAAACCTAAAATCTTGGAAAACACTTAGAGTGGAGGGATTGGGATGAATCTTGGTGGGAAAAATAAGCACAAGTCCTAGATACATGACTGAAATAACCGGAACAGATCTGCTCTCTTTGGGGTATTTGTGGGGGGGGGTTAATTCTGAAAAATTGGAAAAAATGATGTATTTTTAAGTTACGAATGGGTGATTGGATCCCAATGAAATTTTATATTTAGAAGGATATCGTGTCTCAAAGCTCTTATTTTAAATCCCGACCGGATCCGGTGATATTGGGGGGAGTTTGGGGGGGATACAAAATCATGGAAAACGCTTAGAGTGGAGGGATCGGGATGAGACTTGATGGGAAAAATAAGCAGTAGTCTTAGATACGTGATTGACATAATTGGAATAGATCCGCTCTATTTGGGGAATTGGGGGGGGGGGGAGTAATTCTGAAAAATTAGAAAAAATGACGTATTTTTAACTTACGAACTAATCATCGGATCTTCATGAAACTTCATATTTAGAAGGATTTCGTAACTCAGATCTCTTAATTCAAAAATTAACCGGATCCAGCGTCGTTGGGGGGGGGGAGCGGAAATCTTAGAAAATACTTAAAGCGGAGAGATCAGGATGAAACTGGATGGGAAGAATAAAAACAAGTTTAAGATACTTGACTTACATAACCGGACTGGATCTGATCTTTTTGGTAGATTGGGGAGGGGGGGGGGTAATTCGGAAAAATGAGGTATTTGTAACTTACGAACGGGTGATCGGATCCGAATGAAATTTTATATTTAGAAGGATCTTGTGCTTTAAAGCTCTTATTTTAAATTCCGACCAGATCGGGAGTTGGAGGGGGAAACCGGAATTCTTGGAAAACGTGAAAATTGGGGGTATTTTTATCTGACGAATAGGTGATCGGATCTTAATTAAACTTGATGTTTAGAAGGATCTTATGTCTCAGATGCTCCATTTTTGACTCGAATTGGATCCGGGGACACAGGGGGTTGGAGGAGGGAAACAGAAATCTTGGAAAACGTTCAGAGTGGAAAGATCGAGATGAAACTTGATGGGAAGAATAAGCACAAGCTCTAGATACGTGATTGGCATAATTAGAACGGATCCTTTTTCTTTGGAGGAGCTGGGGGTGTTAATTTGGAAAAATTGGAAAAATTGAGGTATTTTTAACTTAAGAACAGGTGACCGGATTTTAATGAAATTTAGTATTTAAAAGGAATTCATGTCTCAGAGCTCTTATTTCAAATGTCGACCAGATCTCCTGACATTGGGGGGGGTTTGAGGGGGAATCAGAAATCTTTGAAAACGCTTAGAGTGGAGGAATCGGGATGAAGCTTGGTGGATAGAATAAGCAAATGTCGTAGGTAAGTGATTGACCTAACCGTACTGGATTCGCTCTCTTTGGGGGAGTTGATAAAGTCGTTTTCCCAGATTCGACCATCTGGGGGGCAAAAGGGAGAGGAAAAATTAGAAGAGAGAGAGAGATAGGTTTATTTAAACAACATCGTAGCTAACAGCTAATTTGCGTTGCTTCACTATGCTAAATAACAGACTAACACAAAAAAAGAAAATATCACTCGGCTTTGTTTAGCAAATCCGTAAAAAAAGGTACAAATGAATTTGCGTGGCGGTTCGTGCGTGAAGCTACTGGAACCAGTTTATTTTGGTGACGCGTACGGTTGTTGGGCGGTGCAGTAGGTGGTAAGATGTCTCGATGCTGGGGTTTAGAGAGAAGAAACTTCCCAAATCTCAGGATAATCTGCTCGTATCTTTGGGCCAACGTGGGGAGGTCGAGTTTAACAAGCGCTTCACCATAAGATAGTTGTCGATCGCCAATAATAATGAACACGGCTCGCTTTTGCACCGACTCAAGTTCTTGGATGAGGTGTACAGTACGCAGTGCTGCAGGCCCCCATAGTGGGCTTGCATATTCCAGGACTGGACTGACGTATGTAAGATAAGCTAGCAATAGGCACTAGACATCACAGCCAAATCTACGCATTGTACTCAAAGACTGCAGACATGCATTTGCGTTTTTAACAACATTTTCAACGTGCAAGCCGAAAGAACAATCACTTGAAAAAGTAACTCCCAAAATCTTTATTGAGTCGACAATCGGAAACGGAACATACGGTTGGCTGAAAGTACGCTTCAGCGGATTAAAGCGTAAGACCTTTGACTTATTCGTGTTAATGATCAATTTAGAGACATTGCACTCGGCAATAAACGCATCGAAGAAATCGTCACTGAACTCTTTCTTAACAATCCCGTTTTCAACTAAATATTTCAATAGAAAAGAGATATCGTCTATAAACTTGTAATGATCCTCATATTCGACTAGTAGGTAGTTGATCACGGCTATAAATACAATGGCAGCCAACTTTGTGCCCTGCGGAGCTCCACATGTTATACCTGTCCAATATGAGTCAGAATCCCCCTCAAACAGGGCATAAACACGCTGTTTCCTATTAGATAAGAAATCCATAATCACGGATAACACGCGCTTTTTCGCACCCATTATCTTCAAATTTTGGCCAGCAATCAGGTGGTTAATGAAATCAAAAGCTTTTCGGAAGTCTATTGTACCTAGATCCAGGAACCGATTACCTTTATCCAGCCATGTAAGTATACAATCGTACATACGCACTAGATAAATTGTAGTACTGCACTCATGGAGTCCACCATACTGGTACTTATCGATAGAGGAGCTGATTTGGTCGAGCAATCGACGGAGTACAAATGCTTCCGTAACTTTAGCCAGGCAGGGGGTTATCGAGATAGGACGCAATTCATCACATGCTTTAGGGGGGCTCGATTTCGGAATAACCCGGATATATGCCTTTTTCCAAATATCTGGGAAAGTACCAAGCATGAAACACAGGTTAATCAACACGTATAATGGCTTGGCAATGAAGGGGGCGTATTCACGAACAAGTTTTACAGGAAGTTCCGAAGGATAGGATGCACTGTTGGGCTTAATTTTCATTAATTCTTTGAAGACGTCTTCTTCAGTGACTTCAATAACTTCCTCTTCTGAGCAGCCGTACAAGAGATCGGCTTTTTGGGACTCGGTGGGTGGAGGGTGGGTTGTGCAGATTTCAGTGAAGAAGGAGTTCACATCTGTCGCAGTGAGAAGTTTGCCACTATCATCCAATATTCTCACACTAGAGGTAGTGGATTTTCCCGACATTTTTCGAACAGACTGATGCCATTTCTTTGGATTACTGACGCGCATAGGTGACACTGATAAGCGGCCATATTGAAGTTTGGCCTTTCGTATTACAGTGACGGTGTAATTTCGTAGTTTCTTTGCGTTTACTACATCACCGATAGAATGTAGGCGGCATCTCTCACGGATGAGTTTCTTTATGGCAGGGGTAATCCATGGCTTATCAAACTCACTAATGGTAACTGACTTGGTGGGGAAGATTTCGGTGTATTTGGAGTACAGAATGTCACTGACATTCTTTTGCAAGTCAGTCTTTTGCAAGTAAGAGACAAGGTCTCGGCAATTCTTTGCACTTTCAGGGTAATATACTGATGCCACAATTATGCACGAGTATAAGCGGGGCAAGTAAGTCGGTCTGCACATCGCCCAGATTACTTCATGGTCCGGATTAGCGAGATCAGAAAGGATTTTACAGGGTATATCTTCTCTTACAAACAGACCAACACCGCCCCCAAGTTTCGATAGACCACGATTAGAGCGGGTGTTCAAGAACACACAGTATCCAGCCACACGACCAGTATTTTCATCGAGGTTCCATGTTTCAGTAACGGCTGCTATGGCAATGTTGTTCTGGCGAATAACAGCTTCAAAATCTTCTGTTTTGTTGCAAAGCGATCTAGTGTTGCAAACGAGGAAGTTAGGAAGGCCACGACGAGCGTTGAAAGTAACAGGTCTTAGGATAGGAGGCGGCTCATTGGCATAGTCGTTAACGGGCAAACTGTCGAAGCGTTCGATTCCGGGTAAGTCTGTGAGACTCGATTCAGTCGGTCTGCCTACATTGGGTATTTATAACTTACGGGTGGGTGATCGGATCTTAATGAATTTTGGTATTTAGAAGGACATCGTAACTCAGAGCTCTTCTTTTAAATCCCGACCGGCATTAAGCCTCTGATTTTCCTTTTAAATCAGTTTATTGATTCTTAGAATTTTGTTAGAGCTCATACCCTATGAGCTCTTGTCTCTTAGCTCTTCTGGTCTCATCACAAGTGCCATATGAGCTCTTAGCTCTTGTTTCTTTTTTCATTGCTCCCTCTATCTAGCTAGAGATAAATTCTAAAGCTTAGTTTTTCTCTCCTTTTTGGGTGTGCATGTGTGTGCGCGTTCAGCACTAAGGCCATGGCCAAGGTCCTTGGTAATGTGTATACTTTGTTTTTTACTTCACTTTTTTTCAGCTGGCTGATCTTTACCCTTTTACTCTGTTTCATATTTTTAGTTTCTGTGAAACCCCGTTGAAATTTTTCTATTCCAAGACCTACGAAGTAATATTTTATGTTTTCCCTTTTAGGTTTTAATGTGTTTGCTGCACTCTGCATTATATGCCTCCAAGGTAGAAAAAAAGGGTATGTCTGCGATATCTTAGGAAAGATTGATTGAATTAATTGGAAACTTTCAGGGCATGTGGAGGGGAATAGTTGATTAATATTTGTCTTACTCAAGGCTGTAACAGGATTTAAAATTGTGTTAGCCCTATAGAACCCCAATGATTGTGTAAATTTTCAGCACAGTTTATTCAATCCAAAGCATTTTATTACAACTGTCATTAAAAATTATTGTAAAATTTGCATCTTACGGAAAATAAAATCTTTGTTTGAAGCTATGTATCATTATTTATCAATTAATTCAAGCTAAAAAGTCATGTTTTTCAAAACTTAAAAGCCCCCAAAAATGAAAAAAATTTAAATATGTTTCCCGTACCGAACGAACAAGATATAACTAAAGATATAAACTAAAAACAAACAGAGATTGATTTTAAAAGACTTTCCAAAAAAGAAGGTCTTCAAAGAAAAGTAGAACTTCAAATTATACCAAAAATAAGCAGAAATTGAGTCAAATAATTTTTCAATTGCAGAACTACCGTAAATCTACATCAATATGTAAGTGAAACCCAAAACGAGTAGAAATTATAATAAATTACCAACTACAACTCAAAACGAAAAGAAACTAGTATAAACAGGGGCAGGACCAACACCACCTCTGCCTTCTTCAGAGGTGGAAACCTCCTTTAATTGATTAAGAAGAGAAATTGTTCGCGAAAGACTGATAGGAATGAATTCAAATAAAAATTCCAGTTAAAGACTCCATAAACGAATAAACCAAAGAGTAATATATAAAGGTAGCTTATAGTACTATAAAGATAAATATTCGATAGAAAAATAATGTTGATGCTTGAATGATGTTGTTTTGTTATCTTAGTTTTGACAAGACTTTGGAAGAAACTAATTTTCAGCTGGGGGAAGGGGAGGGGGGATAATGCTTTCTAAAGACACTGTCATTAGCTCGAGTCAATAAAAAAACGGGTTTTTTAACTGAAAGTAAGAAGCTACTACCACTAATAACTCATTGCAGCACCAAGCCGCCTTAGGCCAACACAGCTATGCACGCTCCTCCTCCAACCTAATCTATTTAAAGCCTCCCTCTTTACACCCTCCCAGGAAGTTCCCACTTCCTTTAAATCTTTATTTATGACATCCTCCCAGCCCAGACAAGGACGACCTGCTTTCCGTGTAGCCCCAGACGGTTGGCCAAAAAGGACAATCTTCGGTAAACTGTCATCCTTCATCCGTAGAACGTGTCCCAGCCATCTCAACCTTTCTTTCATTATAGCCCCAGAAAGCGGGATTGAACCACACTTTTCGTACAACCTACTGTTTGAAATACGGTCAGTCAGCCGGGTACTCGGAACAACCCGTAGGCAATTTCTCTGGAAAACATCTATTAAATTTTCATCTGCTTTTCGGAGTGCCCATGCTTCAGAGCCATATTTGACCACTGTCATCACTATAGCTTCCAATATTCTAATCTTGGTTTGTAGACTTATCTTTCTGTTCTTCCAAACTTTTTTTAACTGTGAAAAAACACCCTGAGCCTTAGCTATTCTACTTTTAATATCTTCACTGCTCCCACCATCTTTATTAATAATACTACCAAGATAACTGAAGCTCCCAACCTGATCAATCTTTTCGTTACCTAATGTCACCTGTTCATCTTCACTTGTTGCTAGCCTTAGTGACTTAGTCTTTTTAACATTAATTTTCAAGCTTATTTTAGCACCCTGAACTCGCAAAACCTCTAACGAACAGAAATTATAACATGTATGAGGGTTGTTGGCCCCTTCTCAATACCTCGCTCTTTATGTTGAAGTTTGACTTTTGGTACCAATTATCTAAGAATGACTCATGAAACACAGGAGCCGTCTAATTAGAATAATAAGCTTTTTTGAAAGTTCTGAAGAAAACATTAGCCTAAAGAGCCAGGTGTTTAGAAGGGGGTAACCCCTTCATATTCGTAATGATTTCTGTTCGTTTTAAGGTTGAATATTGCTCCCTACTTTCAGATGAAAAAACCTTTTTTTTTTTTTATTAATTCCTGATCGTCTTTTTTAATAATGCCGGGAACTCAATCTTCCCCTCAATGGGAAATCTCTTCCCCTACAAAGAACTTCTCATTGGAAAGATCTTGCCACTTACACTCCCCCTCCCCCCAAAAAATGGGCGTTTCAAAATTTTGATCAGAAGACTTTGGGAAAAATGGATGTGGAGGGGGGGCTAGCTGCCCTCCATTATTTTTTGTCACTTAAAAAGGGCCCTAGAACTTTTGATTTCCGATCAAATGAGCCCTGTCCCAATCTTCTTGGATAACTGGCTTGATACGACCACTCCTGAAAAAAATAACTAAATAGAAACACGCATCTGTGCTCTGGCTTCTGCAAAAAAAGTTAAATTCAATATTTTTGTATAAATAAAATTGTAACTTCTATAGTAGTGTTCTCAGATTTTCTGAATCTGATAGGGTGGATTTCATAAAGATATTTTAAGTTTCTGGGGTTTTTCCTCCCTTTGTCAAAAGTTGGGCAAATTTTCTGAGGTTGAACTTGGTGAATTTTATATACTCTGTTTAAGCATCAAAATTCGAATCTCTTGATGTATCCATTGCTACCAAGACCCTGTTTCTTAGAGTTTCGGTTACTATTGAGCCGCATCGCTCCTTACTTACAGTTCGTTTGCACGAAATGTTTGATTCTTTTTTCCTTTGGTCACGGTTTTTACGTATCACATCTAATGGTCATCTCCATCTCCGATTCTTTTCTTGTCTAAAGCTCAGGTATCAAGTCAAAAATAAAAAGGTTATTCTTAGGTAGGTTTCATAAAAGGCTGCGAGCAAAATAAAAGTGAGTCGTTTTTTTGTAATTCATTGTATTTTGATATTCAAGAAGGACACCAAGAGTTAAAAAAAGAAATCGAAATTTTAAGAGGTTTAACTTCCTGGTATAATTTCTATTTGGTTGTGCTCACGCTACTTAGACCCCTGCGTAGGTCTCTTATTGTTATTATTAATTCGTTTGTTTTTTGTAGACTCTTTATCACATAAATTTTTAATCAATTATTGGAACACTTTCGAATTAGATTTGATCAGTATATCCACTTCCGATGACTGTGCCGTAATTCAACGTGAAAATTCTCCCGGTCCCTCTCCTTATTTTTGACCTAACATTCTTAATGATAGACAATATTATAGGACTCACGGATGACGTCATGTATTGTAATTTACTTTCATAAATGACGTCATGCCAATCGTAAATATATAAATATTCTTTCATCTACCGTTATAAAAAGATGCATAAACTCAAATTCCTTCAGTGTCTTATGGAGATGTACCATGGTGGTGACGTTAATACAAAAGAAAATTGGTTTGGAGAAAGCTTGAAATTTGATGTGACTCAAAGCCTATAACTTGATTCACCAAAAAAATTTCACCGACAGACCTTACGCCGATGCATTCTTAGACCTTGTCCGCAACCGACAGACCTTTTCACCGACGCAATCTTAGGAACGATAACGAACGAAAGCCTTATCTCTGTTAAAAACTTTGAAAGTTATGATCTTGCTTTATAAGTTGGAAAGCTACAAAGCCGAGTTACCAAGACATAGCCTCGTCAATGAACTCATTTTTATTCGTCAAGTTAAGGCTTAGGGAAAATTTGAACTTCATGGGAGGGTGTTTAGAGGGAGGCTTTGAATAGTTTGGGATGGACAAGGAGCCTGCGTAACTCTTGTGGCCTTAGATAGGCTGGTGCTGCAGTGATTAGCAGTAGTAATAGTAAATTTTGTTTGGTGCCTTTGACCACCTACATGACTGTTATTGCTGATCTGTAACAATATCAACTGGAATGATACTAGAGAAGATCTGCTTATTGCAGATAAACGACCTAATGTAGACCTTAAAAACTCTTAACCAGTTACACACAGTAATTAGCTCGTTAACTCGCTACATCCAGTTGTTGTTGTATTAACTATTGAGATATATCTGAATTCTACGATTTGTCCAATGGTTTTAACCCGCAGGTGTTTGCCTATAATTTTATATTATAGAAATTCTCTTTTGCATGGTAGGATAACCTCATTGCGGTTTCGTATCTAACAGTGTTGTCATTGCCTGTTGCTGGGCTGTCCAAGATTGGAATTAAGTAGCTTAATGTCACTTATTCATCGAATATATACCGTTGTATCAGTGGCGTGTACAGCTACTGTAATAACAGTGATCGGGTATGAATCTCAAGCGTCGGTACTTTAAGAGGCTGAGAAGGAAATTTAAATGTGTGACAGAGGGTTTACATAAGGGTAATTCGATACACCTATTAAACTGGCTGTATGTCAAACAATAAGCTTTACCGTTCCTGTAGATTAGTTCCACTTTCTAGGCAGGTAATTAAATGCAGGTTAAGATTTCTAAGCCTTTTCTATGGATGAAAGGTAGCAAGATTGTCAATGACTGAAATTCGGACCTAAATAGAAACTCAACATCTTTAGCTTGTATGTGTAGGCACAAGAGAATATATAATGGTTGAAAGAACTAAAGTACTGGTTTCTTTTATTCACACAGAATATATTGATGGAACTACTTAGAATGTTCTTTGTCAATCTAAAAGTATATCATTGACAGTGCTAGAGCGTTGCATGTAGTAAAGAACCATAAGCCTTCAGTATGTTTTTTATTGATAACATAACCTCCTACAACCCCTTGGGCTCATCATTAGATTAATTTTTGTATTCTTTTCTTTCCAGACAGCCATATCTCATCGTTGTTTAAGAATGGTTTGTCCAAACAAGGAAATGAAACACAAAATGTTTCGGGTTTTGAAAGCTTATTTTTAAAACAAGAAATAGACTCTGATTGTGAACCTGAAACTTCAAGGGATGCCCAATTGTATGTCAAATGTAATTCTGCAGAGCAGGAGGAGAGAGAGCTGAAGCAAGAGCTAAGAGTGTTCAATAGTGCTCTGCTCAAAATATTGCCTACGGAAAAACAGTATAAGTGCACGGTGTGTTGCAAAATTTTTTCAAATAGGTTTCATTTGTCTAGACATATGAAGATTCATACTGGGGAGAAACCTTACGAATGCAATATATGTAAGAAGGCGTTTGCCCAGAAGTCAAGTTTATCTGTTCATCAAAGAATTCATACAGGTGAAAAACCGTACGCTTGTGATTTGTGTAAAAAATCTTTTTCTGCATTTTGCCACTTATCTGTTCATCGGAGAACTCATACAGGGGAAAAGCCTTACAAGTGTGATGTTTGTACGAAAGCATTTTCGGCTGTTTCCAATATGTCTAGCCATATGAAGATTCATACTGGAGAAAAACCGTACGAGTGCAATATATGTAAGAAGGTGTTTGCCCAAAAGTCAAGTTTATCTGTTCATCAAAGAATTCATACAGGTAAAAAACCCTACGTTTGTGATGTGTGTAAAAAATCTTTTTCTGCAACTTCCCACTTATCTGTTCATCGGAAAACTCACACAGGGGAAAGACCTTACGAGTGTGATATATGTAGCAAAACGTTTATAACACGGTGTAATTTATCTGCGCATAAAACAACTCATACGGGCGAAAAACGCTACGTGTGTGCTTTTTGTATGAAAGCTTTTTCTAGAAGTTCTGATTTGATTGTTCACCAGAAGAAATCATGTCGGGCAAAGTCTTAAGTGTCTAATGGGAGCGAAAGCTTTCGTTTATTTTGAGGTGAAATTTGATATGTCTCTACATTTGTTTTTGGTTTCTTTAATTTAATCAAACTAATCTGATATTGTGTATACGTTTATTATATTGTTGAATTGGTTGAATTGAATTTTTAATATTTTAAGTGACACACAACTCTAACTTGTTGTATCCAAAGTCATTGTTTCTTTTAATTTCTGCGATGATTTTTTTAGAGTAGTTTTAAATATTCTTATTCTCCGTATAGAAAAAAAGTGAATTCTGTTCTCAACACTACACTTACTAAAAAATCTTGTGTTATCAATCCACTTGGGACCAGCAGCTCCTCCTATATTATAATCTAATCAAAGTTTCTCTAGCGCATTCAATAATTCATTAAGACATTTCTAACATTTTTGGAATATAGATCCTTCACATGGAGACATGATGCATTGCTTTCCTCATGCTCTTTTTGTGATCATTTACAGAATGCTCATAAATTATGCAATGTTCATAACTGAAAATCCATCGGACTATTTAAATTACTGAAAATGATAAAATAATTTATAAATTGAAATCTGAAGAATGAATCTCCTACAATGAGCTGCAATTCTTCATTAATCCCGCCACGTCACAGACAATGCAGTAGCTTCAACTTAGTTAGTATCAACGTTTACTCCATGTATTATTCTTTTCTTCCAGTCACATTTAATTCAAGGGAAGGTCTTACAAAACTTATAGAAATCTCATTTAAATCAAAACTAAGAATTTTAGTACCCTATTTAGAGTTTAAATTGATGAGAGGACAATTGGTGCATAGTACGCTCTTATCCCCTTTGTCACCCCCTTAGGCCCTCCATCAGGTTTCCGTGCCTCTTATCTATTTATTTCATTGGAAATTGATAGTTCTAGTGCCCTTTTAAGAGCTTAAATTCATTTGTAGAATGTAATTGGATACACGCTGGTATATAATATATCATTTGTGTATAATACATTTGAGTATGTTGCACCCCCCAGTTGAAAAGTAGAAGAATACTTGCAATCACAGTGCAGAAATGATAATTCAGTAAGGTCAATAGGTTTTAAAAAGTAACTTAGACATTACTCATTGTGAAAGTGAGTTAAGGTCGTACTCAATGCAAAATAGAGCATAGTAAAATACGAGCTTTTTAAACTGCTCTTCAGCAGTTTGGAGCCCAGCCGCGTCTTTGTTGAGCCCCTGCTTTCTGTCCGTTGTTGTGAACCGATTGGTCGATGTTGATGCAACAGGAGAAAGTCTTAGGCTTACAGCTCACGGTGTGCAAAAAGTATTTGCTTCTGTTATTCACGCCGATATGTTACTCCATACTAGTTTTTGCTCCACACAAGATATTTTCTTAGTAGATTTTGTCTATGCCAGGTCGTCTATTTTCTTGAAGAGCAACGTCAATAATGTAAACTTTGACGATATATACCTATTCCTTTTAAGTCAGTTTCTCTGTGCTCGGTTTTGATTTCCTAATTTAGGTGAATATAAAGATTATGTATAATATGACATTGTATTTTCGCGAGACCTGTTGACTACATTGTCGCCGTAAGTTTTCCGGTTTAAATTAGGTTTAATGCTTCTTTTGCCTCTTTACTTCACAAGTTTGGTAAAATCCACTTTTATTAGCTGTAATTCTGGTGTAGAAAATATCTGCTCCAAAGCATTTGGGCAAATGCACAACTTTGCTATTGACTTGCGCTAAGGAACATTTTATTGGTTGGTTTCGGAAGTCAAGAATTTTTGTTATTTTCATCGCCAAGGACTCCAGGTTTGAGTTTTAGACAAATTAAAGACTGTAAAAAGAATAATTCAAAAAAGCAAATCATTCATTTTAAGTTCGTATGCGAGTAGGAGATCTGATAGGAGGGTTTAGCAACGATTTTGTCTTGCTTTTACAGCTTTGATGTTATTAATTTGTTTTGCTCAATTGTTGTTTTTTAACATGAGTACAACACTAATTTCGAGCCTTCAGATCATGAGTTAGTTGAGGGTAAGAGTAGTAATGTGAATAAAAATTAAAGAGTAATTGGGTCAGTAGTGAATACTCCAGTTCTTGAAAATTCCAGATTTACAAAATCTTTTCCCAGCCAATCGTGAAGGGTTAAAATACTACTGGGCTGGAAGTTAACAGTTGCAGCACAAGAGCAACAGGGTCACTACTTTATTTTTCTGCGGATAGAGAATCGTCAAATATAAGAATTTTTGAAACCTGTGTCAAAAGCTATACAGGATTCTACTAACCTGGAAACAAATTCAGAGATTTGATTCAACTGAGTCAATAAACCAATGAAACTGTACATTAGTTCTATAAGAGGGTAAAAAAAAGGCCACAAAATAGTATCAAACGGCTATAGTGGCGCAGCAGGTTTTCCTAATAGATTAGGTCTGAACTGTTTGATTGAGGTATCGAGGCTAAATGCTAAGGGACATTTACTAGAACGAATATAGTTCCGTCTCTGAAGCCTATAAACTGGCCTAGCGTTTTGAAGCTACTGAGAACGCATTTGGAAAAGAAAAACAGTTTTTATCAGTGGTCGTAGTTTGTAAGTTCCGCTGAAAAAGACGGACTGAAGAAATTCATTAAAGCTGGCTTGATGTAAAATGTGACAAAGGGGGAGAGGTAAATCCTTGAGTGTAGGAGATAGGGGTTAGAATAGGAGTATAGGCTGAGATTTTGGCACAAATAACTATGATGGGAAAACAGGTTTAGTTAAAACCTATGGTTATATGTCCCTGGGATAGAAGAAATATTCCCGCTTCTATAAAATATTGTATTTGTCAGAGGTTTGATTAGTTAAAGACTTGATGGACATACGCAAAAGTTTTATAACAGAGTATGTAGAAGTTTTGTAAAAGGGGATATTTCACCAAAGTTTTTATACAAGCAGAAATACGAGCTGTAAGTACGAAATGGATGCATGCTTTGTCCGAGGTAGCCTCAATTGAAACATAAAGCTTGCGCATGTACAAATTGCTTTCGGAGTTTACATCCCCCCTACGGCTGCTGGAGACAAGATTAGAGAAACCTTTCCAGATTGTAGCAGCAAAGCTATTTGGATCTGTAACAAACTTTTTAGAAAGCCATTATTAGAATTTTTTGTTAAGCTTGATCCCCCTCTTCTTAAAACCTTTTTGGTCTGCTCATGCACATCAGCTAAACAAATATCTTCTATTGTCAAAACAACAAAAAAGCCATCCCTCAACTAAAAATGAAACCTAAATCCTTAAATTCTTATTTACTCACAAAATCAAAACAGTTTTCAAATCTTTACAAAAAACTCCAAAATCCCACTTATAAAACAGCCAAACAACCAAAAGTAATTTAGTGCCAAAAAAACCATTGAAATTAAACAACCAAAGAAACAGTGGAAAATATAAAGAAGCTAACATAACACCAAATAATTATAATGACGAGAGAAAAACAAAAAAGACGAAACTTCAAGTTGACATTCAGAAGTGAAAATTAAAAATAATTTTCCTCCAGTTCAAAGCATATTTCCAACTACGATTTTAAGCTCTATCCCTTCTTGCGTAAAAATTTAGTTGAAATGTCATTGGTTTTGAATGACTTTCCAAATATTTAATAAAAACTATTTCCAGAATATTGAAAAAAAGAATTCGCTATATTAAGTATTGAATTGTCCCTTAGTCGTTTGAAACCTACCCTTTAAATTAGATAGAATTAATAAAAGAGGATCTTGTGCAAGAGCACTAGAAACAGTATATTTACATTAAGTATAACAAAAATCGGAAAAATTACGCGAAAAAACATTGACGTCGGGGCCCAAAATTACGACAGGAGAAGAGAGCATAAAAGACAAGGGTCACATAGACAAGGATTGTTATGGTCTTGTCATCTGATGCGGAAACCAGTAACCTACTGTCTGTGGACCAGGCTACGTCCATTATTCCTAACTTGTGCCCAGTAATAGTTTTCTCGAACTTCCCATCGTAGGCTCCCCAAATCTATACAACTTTATCAGAAGCTGCAAATAATAATTAACAACTATAGTTAAGGCAACAATAGGAAATACTATAATTAAAAGTAGAAATAAGTACATATTTATATATTAAAATTCATAACACTAGGCCACTAACCAATTAGGGCCCAATAACCAGTTACCTACGCTTTTTGAGAGAAAATAAAACAACGAGTCTATGGCCAGGAGAGAGGAAAAAAAATTCCGAAGAGTATTTTGCCTGTATAAAAGTAGGTGCCTTCAGCATTAAGGACCAAAAATAATTTAGAAAAAATAAATTAAAAAAAAGTAAAGAGATAAAATGTAAAGCGAAAAATAATGGAAATAAAAAGATCCAACCAATATATCTGCAAATAGAGATATATATATTGAGTTGTTTCTGTGTTCATACTCGTACCTTGCTAATTGTAAACTGTCCATGATATGTCCATCATCGAGTTAAATTTGGGTATATATCTGTCTTCTTATTTTTATTCTTTTTTATTTTATCTCTTTTATTGTCATTTTTTCTAAAATTAAACCTCTTGTCTGTTTTAAATTATTTTTGTTGTTAACACTGAAGACACCTAGTTTCTATAGCAAAATATTCGTTGTGATTGCTGTCTTTTCTTTTCTTTCTAATGGCCATAAAGATTTTTGATATTTTTCTCTTTTTGTCCTGTCATGAAAGGCCAGTTTTGCTTTAGGTCTTTTATACACTTTGTCTTTAGAACTTTGATTTAGAGGAAGCAAGAGATAGGTTTCCAAGGATAGTATGGGGGTGTGGCGTCTTACAAAGCTGCTCAGTTTTAGATTACCACCTCTTGCAGTTAATTTAACTGAACTGTGCCTCCCATATTGGTGTGACAAGTGGCAGTACAAGTAGAGATAGCTCGCTGGAAAGGGGGTGTTACTGCATGTGAACAGAACTGACAGTACATGGTAAGAAAAAGCTGACAATAAGTACAAAGAAAAACGAAAGAGAGAAATAAATATTTTGACTGTTTGTTCTGTAAAGCAAGATCTCTTCAGTGTTTTATCATAAATTAAAAGAAAATCTCTTACATAATAAAGTGTGCTTCCAAAATGATTGGTCAAGTACCAAGGACAAAAGGCTGAAAATTATACAAAAGAAAACAGACACTTTATTGAGATATTTTAGCAGAAAACAAGAACATTTTTTACCTAATAATAGACTATTAGAAAATGCCACTTAATTTCAATAATTTATAGACAGTTTTATTTTCTAATTTTTTTCTTTTTGTTGAAAAGCAAAATTAATAAAAAAAATTGTAATTTGTCTCATTGTAAATTTTAGAAAGTCCCTAATACCACACAAAAAAAATTGAAGGAATTCTAAATTGGAAGGCAGATTCCACTCACATTATATTGGATTTGATATATCCTATCAAACAATTTGTGGTAAAAAACTGTAGTAAGGAGCGACCCGGCTCAATAGTAACCAAAACTCTAAAAAACAGAATTTTTGTGCAATAGATACATCAAAACAATTGAATGTTTATGCTGATTTCATCACATTTAATCTTACCCATCAAAAGTCACGAGCCAGAGAAAATTTGACTTGTTTAGAAAATTGAAGGACCCCTCCCTAAAAGTCATAGAATCTCAACGAAAATCACACCATCAGACTCAGCGTAAGAGAAAACTCTACTGTAAAAGTTTCAAGCTCCTATCTACAAAAATGTGGAATTTTGTATTTTTTGCAAGAAGACAGATCACAGATGCGTGTTTATTTGCTGTTGTTTTTTCTCAGGGGCGATTGTATCGACCTAGTGGTTCTAGAATCTCCCAAAAAGGTAATTCTAACGGAAATGAAATTTATAGTGTCATTTTTAAGTCACCAATAAATTGGAGGAAACCTAAGCCTTCTCCGATGCTTTTTTTCCCAAAGTCACCAGATCAAAATTTTGAAATAGCCATTTTGTTCAGCATAGTCAAAAAACCTAATAACTATGTCTTTGGGGACGACTTAATTCCCCACAGTCTCTAGGGGAGGGACTGCAAATTACTAACTCTGACCATTGTTTAATAAAGTTACGGTTATTGGGAAGTATACAGGCGTTTTTGGAGTTTTTTTCGGGTTAGGAGGGGGCTTCGATGGAGGGGGTTACGTGGGAGAATCTTTCTATGGAGGCATTCGTCATGGGGGAAGAGAATTTCTATGAAGGGGCGTAGGATTTTCTAGCATTATTAAAAAAGAACAAAGAGAAAATAAATAAGAAAAAAGGTTTTGTAAACTAAAAGTAAGGAGCAGAATTAAAACTAAAAAAGAACAAGAATTATTATGTGTATGAGGGGGTTTGTCTCCTTCATAATACCTAACTCTTTACACTAAATTTTTTTAGTAATTTAAACTATTTATTCAACGGCCTTTGTGATTCAAGGGTCATTCTTTAAGAATTGGGACAAAATTCAAGGTTTAGCGTAATGAACGAGCCGTTGACAGGGGGCAAACCCCCCTGTCAATATGTGTTAATATATATGTGTAATATATATATATATATATACATCATATATATGACCTGAGCTAACACTTTTGACCTGAAGTGTCAAAAGCAAAGTCCGTGAGTAAGATTTATGTAAAAAAAATATGTTTACCAGAAAAAAAGGTTTAAAAAACATTAAAAATTCCCCAGAGCAATTGCTGGCCCATAGAGTGTTGATACAATGTTTCAGTTTCTGGTTGTATGGAATATATAATCTAAAATAGAGTTTCTGTTTAAAAAGCAACAAAATAAAACACACACAAAGAAACAACAATGACAAAATAGAAAACTAAAAAAGGATAAATACTTACATGAACTACCAAACCAATTCCCATCTGGACTAAATTTCCCAGGTGATATTATCCTTGTATGACCAGCAAGTAGAAGTGCCAAGAGCCCATAGTTTTTACAATCAGACAGACAACAGAAGGCCATGTTTTACAACACTCCAAGGAATTTATCCCCCTTTGGTTGATGCTTCTAAGAAAAAGAGGACCAGGGCCATCACCTGTGGCAGGCACCCTCTACCTATTACTATTAAAATATGCAACATAGCTGAAAAATAGAAGTTTGACGTAAGACAGGTGGCCATGGTCCTTGTCTTATAATTTAAATTTTACTTTGATGATTCTGGTCAATGTAATGTGCATCATAGGTTGTTATCTCCAGAAATATTAGACCATGAATAATAATTATGATTCAGTAATGAATTCACCGCAGCTAGAGGAATGAAAAACATATTACTCAATAATTGCTTATAATGGCTGTCCTATAGCATAGTCAGTAGAGAAAGAGGCGTAGATAGTATTCTTTAGGTAAAATCAATTTCCGTCACACTGTATATTATTCAGTTAATCATGATGTATAGTCGTATGGATACTGTCTAATTAGTACTATTAGGAGGAGTATATAAATAGATCTCTCACTGAATGTCCTGGCTCTGTTTCTACGGCCTCTGCACTCTACACCATAGGGGGGGGGGTGGATTAATTTGCACCTTTACCCTTGTAGTCTTTTCAAATTTTCTCTGCTTTTACTTTTACAGTAGGTCACAAACAAAATCCCTTGATTCGCTGTCGAGTGCTTAATCTTGATATTATAATTATTTCAGTCACAAATTCCTTTAGGAAATTTGAAGCAATTTGTTACCAAGTAAGCAGAAAATAAACAAGATAGGGCCAATCACTCAGAGCTACGAAAAAAATTTCCGGAATGGCACAAAAATGAATTAATCACTACTGTTGTTCAGGTATCCTCCTCACGGGTATAAAAACACGATGATGATTTTTTAAACTCTCGTAAGAAAATGAATCAAGATGTTCCTCACTTTTAGAATTAGCTTGTTGTAAAAATTTGATCAAATAGTTTGTAGTAACGAACTGTATTAAGGAGAGACCCGGCTCAATAGTAATCCAAACTCTAAAAAAACGAAATCTTAATACAAAAAGTTACATCAAAAGAATTACATTTTTATTCTGATTTTAAACATATAAGTTTCATCAAGTTTAGTCTTACCAATCAAAAGTTGCGTGCCTGATAGAGTTTGCCTTATTTTATAAAATAGGGGGAAACACCGCCTAAAAGCTATTGAAACTTAAAGAAGGTCACACCATCAAATTCAATGTATCGGAGAACCCTACTGTAGAAGTTTCAAGCGTTCATCTAAGAAAAGGAGGAATTTTTATTTTTTGCCAAAAGACAGATCATGGACACGTGTTTATTTGCTTGTTTTTTTCCCAGGGGTGATCGTAAATCCAGTGATCCTACAATGTTGCCAGAGAGCTCATTGTAACGGAAATTAAAAGTTCTAGTGTCATTTTTAAGTGACCAAAAAATTGGAGGGCACCTAGGCCCCATCCCAGCTCATTTTTCCCCAAAGTCACTAGATCAAAATTCTGAGATGGCTATTTTTTTCAGCATAGTCGAAAAACGTAATAATTATGTCTTTTGGGACGAATTAATCCCCCACAGTCCCCGGGGGAGGGGCTGCAAGTTACAAACTTTGACTATTGGTACATATGGTAAGGGTTATTGGGTAGTATACAGACGTTTTCAGTGGGAATTTTTCGTGTTGAGGGGGGTCAGGGAAGGGGGTTTTGTAGGAGGATCTTTCCATGGAGGAGATAATTACGAGGGAGGAAAATTTCCATGAAGGGCTCCAGGGTTTTCTAGCATTATTTAAAAAAAAAATTGAGAAAATAAATAAAAAATTTCAGCTGGAAGTAAGGAGCAGCATTAAAACCTAAACGAACAGAAATTTTTACGTAAATAAGGTGGTTTATCTCTCCCACAATACCTTACTTTTTACGCTGAAGTTTTTCAGTAATTTAAACTATTTATTCTACGGCCTGTGTGATTCAGGAGCTATTTTTAAAGATTTGGGAAAAAATTCAAGCGTTAGTGTAAAAATCGAGATATTGACGAAGGGCGAACCCCCTCATATACGTAATAAAAAATTTACAAATTATAGAAGTTCGTGACAAAAGTTAAGTCGTAAGTTTCGTATATTTATTACTAATAGTTCGTTCGGAAAAAAAATAAAAAGTTCTAGTTGCCTTTTCTTGTAATCAAAAAATTGGAGGACAACTAGACCTTTTCTCCCACCCCTTTTTTATTAAAATTGTCCGGTCAAAACTATGAGAAAGCCATTTAGCCGAAAAAATTAATATGCAAATTTTGTTTTAATTACTCATTTGCGGTGGACCAAAATTAAAACATTCAGTAATTCAAACTATTCAGAAATTAATTAAAAAACAAGGTTTTTAATTTGCAAGTAAGGAGCAATATTAAAACTTAAGACGAACAGAAATTATTCCGTATATGAAAGGGGTTGTCCTCCCTTAACCGCCTCGCTCTTTACGCTAAGGCTTTTTATTGTTTTAAAAAGTGGAGTTGTGAGACAGGGTCAAACTTTAGCGTAAAGAGCCAGGCGTTGAGAAGGGGACAATCCCTTTCATATACAAAATAATTTCTTTTCGTTGTAAGTTCTAATGTAGCTCCTTACTTACAGTTAAAAAACTTGTTTTTTTTTATTGAATCTCCTCTCTAAAGAGAGTCTATTTAAAAATACTATTAGAGTATATTAAAAAATACTATTAGCGTATTTTTTTCCTTTTTCTAACCTATTGAAATGTCTCTCTCAATAATTCTTGTTCCTTGGGAGCGTCATTTTATTTTAATCAAAAACAACCTGACTTAACAATTTAATGAGTTCGCAGTCACTTTGATTTTCGTCAGTGAATCTAAAAAAATATTATAAAAACTATCGGGTTTCCAATAGTAACGAGAGAGAGAGATAGAGATGGAGAGGAAGGTAGTTAGATATTGTAAGGAGTTGTGATTGTATTGTCACTTAGCCACCCCTCATGGGGGTTTGAGTCGTAATAATGCGTCTAAACATTCCAAGTTTCTCTGCTTACAATGGGAATACTGAATCAAGTTGCTGTTACATGATGAGGAAAATAGCTTGGTTTTCTGTCTGGAGAGGTCACACGCTTTTCCCTGCAAACTCTAGCATATTGCCAATATTCTCAATCTTTAAAGTATTTAAGTTCAAAATATAAGTCTTTCAAACATTTCTTTAGTTATCTACAGCCGGATCACTAAGAATGATAACCAATATACTATGTTTTCTGCATTTCAATGCTTTCTTTCTTGCCTGAATTTATTCGCCAAACAATACGAGTTTTTTCAATTACAAGGAATGACAGTTTTCGGCTAAAAATGACACTATCAATATAAAAATATTGGCATTCACAATTAACGGCAAACATAGAAAGAATCCATGGCAAAGATTTTGAAATAAGAAAATATGTCCTCGGGTCATCGCCCGACAAGAGAGTTAGGTTTATCAATCGACAAGTAAGATAGGTTAAAATTCTCTCTTGATGGGTAAGTATGTAACTTAATTTAAAATTTTTCTTAGGATAGTGGAACTACTTTTTCCACTCCAGTTGATGAGTATTTGCTGCACACTGGGCCTAATTAACAGGGTGGAATTATTGCCTGAAAAGAGCTGTTAAGAAGAAAACCCAGAAATTTTTTTTGTAAAGTTAGTGAACTTGGACAAATTTGAATTAATGAGCTACAAATTAGGTGAACATGGTCTAACCTACCACACAGTGCCTTTTTATGTTCTTTCCAAAAATAATAACCTTAATTGTGTTTGGCCTAGGCTACTTGGAAATTCATTTTGGTAAAATTTTAGTGTAGTGACTTTTGGCTTTTTCAGAAAGGGGTGAGGTTAGGAAAATGAAACTTTCAGGTATAGGTCTACAGGCTAAACTATATCCTGGGAAGGTATTTTAAAGCACCCATATCCAATTTTTCTTCCTCTAGAGGACCCTGAAATTTGCCTACATGACAGGTATATACCTCTTGAAATTTTGACAAAACAACATTCTACCTTAATTACCAGTTACCAGTTGCTATTGCTCTGCCTTTAGTTCTCCAAATGCAATTCCTGTTATTTGAGTAGAATTCTGAGCCAATGTTTTCTTTCAAAATTTAGGAAATGTATTTGTATATCTTTAAAACCTAATAAATTGGGATTGAGCAAAGTTGTGAAGCTGAACATTATTTTGTTGTACTTCATTCAAGCAGAAGATCTATTTTGCAAGATTTCACTTTTATAACACACATATTTTTAAAGGTCAGGACCCTCTAGAGGGAGAGGGAGTAGAGATAGGGTAAACCAACCGGTTGTTGGTCACAGACTAGATCCTGGGCAGAATTTTTGATTGGATTGCAACATGCCCAATACTCGGTCTCTGGAGCACCCGATCTCAGTCAGAGACTTGCTTTTTCTGAGTCACTTCCGAAAAACCTGTTTAGATATTCTTTGCTGAGATCTATGACTCAGGCTCTTTGTCTGGTTATTAGACATTTTAATGTCTTGAAATTTGTTATTTTAAATTGGATTTTCAGAGAGAAAATAGTGGATCCAAAAATAGTGGATCTTTGGGGGGGGGGGGGGGTTCACAATAGGTTGCTTAGATAAACTTGCAAACAAAAAAATGCCCGCAAAATAAAGGGAACCTCAACAATTATGCGCCGTAGGGTAGAGGAAATGGTCTAAAGTATTGAAGAGTTTGGCCTTTATTTTAATGTTTTAAGGTGAACAGAGGAGGTGATATGTTGTATAATGCAGAGCTTTGATTAGATGAAAATAGGCAGTAAAGTGGCCATCATTTCTCACAAAAACTTAAATTAATAAATTTTGTGCTTCTCATGCATTTATTTTCTATTATACAAATTCGCTAAAAAACTACTAGGCTGTGTTGTAAAAGCCATCCCTCTTTGCAAAACAAGAAAATCCAAAAAACCAAAACAGACAACCAAAAAAGTAATGATAGGCCTATCAATTTCTTTGCCTTAGTGCCATAGCAAGACAGACTCAAAAACAAATTTTTGACAGTAAAAAGAAGTTATGATTTTAATTCTCCTCCTTGTTACTACAAAATGAAGATCTTCGCCTTGCAGTTGGCTTTTGCAGTAATACGGACAGATTCTGTTGATAAACCTAAATTTAATTAAATAATTTTTGGCGGTATGCGACATTAGTAAAACTTAACAAAGACCACACAAAGTGACTAAAATCTTCTTTCAAACTGGTTTACAAAAAAAAAAAAAAAACAGTCTTAATATTGAAAAATTTATGAAAAACTCAACTATTAAAAATCAATTACAAAGAAAAATTACTTTCGTCCAGGCCCAAACCAGAGCAAGCAGTCCCAACCAAAAATACAACATCATGTCATGGGGGGTGTGCTCCCGTGCCCTCCTTGGATCCGCCCCTTTTCTGAATGAAAGATTTAGCTGTCATTTGAAGACTGGGCTGCTTTGAGGTGAAGACGCTCACATGAGTGAATTTCAAATGCTTAAAACAAATTTAATCAAACAGTTTATGGTAACAAATTGTAGTAAGGAGCGACCCGGCTCAATAATAACCGAAACTCTTAAAAATGGAATTTTATAAACCAGTAGTTACAACGAAATAATCGAATTTTAATGCTGATTTTAAATATTTAAGTTTCATCAAATTTAGTTATACCCATCAAAAGTTACGAGACTGAGAAAATTTGCCTTATTTTAGAAAATAGGGGAAAACACCCCTTAAGAGTGATAGAATCTTAACGAAAATCACACCATCAGATTCAACGTATCAGAGAACCCTATAGTAGAAGTTTCAAGCTACTATCTACAAAAATGTTGAATTTCGTTTTTTTTTTGCCGTATTTTTTCCAGGGGTGATCGTATCGACCCAGTAGTCCGAGAATGTCGCCAGAGGACTCATTCTGACGGAAATTGAAAGTTCTAGGGCCTTTTTTAAGTGACCAAAAAAATGGAGGGCACCTAGGCCTCCTCCCACGCTCATTTTTTTCCTAAATTCACCGCATCAAAATTCTGAGATAGCCATTTTATCCAACTTAGTCGAAAAACCTAATTACTATGTCTTTGAGGACGACTTACTCCCCCATAGTCCCCGTGGGAGGGACTGTAAGTTACAAACTTTGACCAGTGTTTACATGTAGTAATGGTTTTTGGGAAGTGTATTGACGCTTTCAGGTGAATTTTTTGGTTGGGGGAGGTTGAGCGATTGTGGGGAAAAGTTTCCATGGGGGAAGAGAATTTCCATGAAGGGGGCGCAGAATTTTCCAGCATTTAAAAAATATGAAAAACTTTTCAACTGAAAGTAATGAGGAGCATTAAAACTTAAAACGAACAGAAATTATTACGCATATGAGGGGTTCACTTCCTTCTAATACCTCGCTCTTTACGCTAAAGTATTTTTAGTATTTTCAACTATTTATTCTACGGTCTTTGTGATTCAGGGGCCATTCTTAAGGAATTGGGACACAATATAAGCTTTAGTATGAAGAGCGAGGTATTCACGAGGGGGCGAACCCCCTCATATAAGTAGTAAAAACATACGAATATAGAAATTCGTTACGTAAGTTAATTCGTAAGTTACAAAAACGTTCGTAAATAATTAAAAGTTCTAGTTGCCTTTTTAAGTAGCCGCAAATTGGAGGGTAACTAGGCCTCCTCTGCTCCTTTTTCTCTAAAATTATCCGATCAAAACTATGAGAAAAATATTTAGCCAAAAAAAAAATATATGCAAATTTCGTTTTAATTATTCCAGTGTGGAGAGCCAAAATCAAAACATGCTTTAATTCAAAAACATTCAGAAATTAAATAAATAAAAAACAAGTTTTTTTTAACTAAAAGTAAGGAGCGACATTAAAACTTAAAACGGACAGAAATTACTCCGTATATGAAAGGGGCTGTTCTCTCTTCAACACCCCGCTCTTTACGCTAAAGTTTTTTAATGTTTTAAAAAATGGAGTGGAGAGAAAGCGTCAAACTTTAGCGTAAAGAGCGGGATATTGAAGAGAGAACAGCCCCTTTCATATATGGAGTAATTTCTGTTCGTTTTAAGTTTTAATGTCGCTCCTTACTTTCAGTAAAAGAAAATGTTTTTTTATTTAATATATCTTAAAACCATATAACAAATGTATCTTCATAAATTTAGGAAACATCCAATGCGCTAATTCAGCCACATCAAGGAGTTCTCACCACCTGCCAATGATCTATCTTGAAGATGCAATTAAAGAGATTTAAACGAGAAATAAAACCTAGTAAGAGCTGGCTCGACAACTTATGGTTGATAGTATATCTTCCAACTTAAAAAGAACAGAAAATATTCTGTATATGAAAGGGATTGTCCCTCCCTCATCGCCCTGCTTTTTACGGTAAAACTTCGTATAAGAATTCTAGCCAGTTCCCTTGGTGTTAAATTTCTCCTGAAAATTTCACCCCCTAGAAACTTTCCTCTCATTGGAAATTCTCCCCGTGAAAAATTTTACTAGCAGAAAATCTCCCCCACTCATAAAATGTATGTATACTTCCCTATAAAAGACTACGTAAGCAACAGACAAAATGTATGACTTAGACATATTCCCAGGAGGATCGTGGTGTTACGGCAAAACTTCGTGTAAGAATTCTAGCAAATTCCCCTGGTGTAAAATTTGTCATGAGAAATTTACCCCCAAGTAACTTACCTGCCATGGGAAATTCTCCTCGTAAAAAATTTCACTTGCAGAAAATACTCCCGCGTTCAAAAAATGTATGTATACTTCCCTGTAATAGGCTACGTAAGTGACGGGCAAATTTAATAACTTAGACCTATTCCCAGAAGGATCGTGGTATCTCGAAAGGTATAATTGTTCGGCCTTTCAACTATTCTGAACAAAAAAATACTTCTACTACTAACAAATTACCGCAGCACCAAGCCCTCTGAGGCCAACACGGCTAAGCCCAGTCCTCTTCCAATCCAATATATTCAAAACTTCCCTCTTTACACTCTCCCAGAAAATTCCCATTTCACTTAAAGCTTTCTTTATGAAATCCTCCCACCCCAACCGTGGATGACCAGCTTTCTGCTTAGCCCTAGACCGCTGGTCAAAAAGGACAATCGTCGGTAATCTGTCATCCTTCTTCCGCAAAGCGTGCCCTAGCCATCTTAACCTTTCTCTCATTAGAGCAATAGAAAGCAGGATGCTATCTCAAAATTTTGATTGGACTATTCAGATAAAAAAAATTCTAGTTGTGGATTCCTTCCAGAATTCTTTTTGCATAGGCTACGAATCCACCTCAAAAATAGCCTACTTATATTTGAAGAAAGATCTGTTTTCACTCAAGTTAATTACCCTATTTATTTATCTGACGGTTCAATGAGAGCTGGGATGTTTTGACATTAAAATGCACTGTTGTGAATCATCTCCCTGTCTAAGTACGAAACAATCAGATAACTAATCGCCTCGCGGGTGATATGCTATTGAATATTTTAAACCCAACAAGGAACCAAATAATGACATATGAAAAGACAACAGTAGCTTGTTGTCATTTCCTTTAAGGTTAATTGAAATTCATTTGTTTAGCCTGAAACTTTGTGAAATTTTTAATTTCCCAATGGTTTCTTGGGATTTCTGGCAAAAATAGGACGTTTATTCAGAATTAGATACATTTGTGAAGCCTTTTTTGGGGGATTTTACAGCATGCAATTATCCGGTCAAGTCACTGCCCAATTATTAATCCGTTTTCTGTCTAACTTTTTACCCTCTTTGAAGTAATTAGCAATTGTAATGTTGTTGTTTTTTTGTAAAGAGAGTTTGCTTTCCACGGCAAAATAGAATTATCCTTGATACTAGGGCGTTTATCCCCCCTTTTCAGGATAAAGTACAGCTTTTATGGATCAATTTTGGAAACTATCATTTTTCATTAAAATCTACGTTTTTGCATTAGAAGAACTACCCCCTGCAGCACCCATATCGCACTGTTAACCCTAAAATTTCCCTTTCAGTGGGATATAATAGATTAATCACTGGTTCTAAATCGCTATGAACACAACCTGAGCCTAAAATGTACTTTTGAGGCTTCAGTCTTCTTCCCCCCATCCGCTACAATACTACAAATTAAAGTTAATCTGTATTTTCCGATATACGTGCTTTTTGTATTACTAAATAAATAATTGCTACTTTATATCTGCTGTTTCGAAGGTTCCCCCCCCCCAAAAAAAAAAAAAATCCTGGTGTACGTGCCTGATATATATATATATATATATATATATATATATATATATATATATATATATATATATATATATATATATATATATATATATATATATATATATATATATATATATATATAAATATAAATCCTCCCCATATTCCCCATGAATCCCCATATCTCTTCATGAAATCCTCCCACCCCAACCGCGGATGACCAGCTTTCTGTTTAGCCCTAGACGGCCAGCCAAAAAGGACTGTATTTGGTAATAATTCATCCTTTTTCCACAAAGTGTGCCCTAGCCATCTTAACCTTTCTCTCATTACAGCCATAGAAAGCAGGATGCTATCTCAAATTTTGGATTGGAACATTCTGATAAAAAAATTCTAGCTGTTAATTCCTTCCATATTTTTTTTTGCATAGGCTACGATTCCAACTCAAACATAGGCTACTCTTGTAGCATACTTATATTTGAAGAAAGATCTGTTTTCACTTAAGTTGTGATCCTTTTTAAGATCATGAGGGATCCCAACGTGCGACAAATATTTTCGGGAAATCGGAAAATCCGATATATATATATATATATATATATATATATATATATATATATATATATATATATATATATATATATTCATTTTTACAAGTTAGAAAAACATTTCAGGAGAAAATAAAGAAGACCAAATCCAGGAATCCAAAAACACAAAAAGACGTTTAAAGTATAAAACGTGTGAGATCCAACGTTTAATGTATAAAAAATTTTATGGTCAGGGGAAGTGGGATACGTGAGAGGATGTTTCTATGGGTGAATTTACCACAGGGAAGAGAATTTTCATGAAGAGTGACTGGATTTTACAGCATTATTAAAAAAAATAACATTTTTGGTTACTTTTTAAGTAACAAAAAAAAAAAATCGGAGGGAATCTAGGCCACCTCCCCCACCCTTTTTGATCAAAATCGTCTGATCAAAAGTTTGAAAAAACAAATTAGCCACAAAAACAAGAGCTAAGAGCTCATATAGCACTTGTGACGAGGCAAGAAGAGCTAAGAGCCAAGAGCTGATATGGTAAGAGGTCTAAAAAATTTCTAAGAATCAATAGATTGATTTAAAAGGAAAATCAGAGACTTAATGCCGGTCAGGATTTAAAATAAGAGCTCTGAGTCACGAGGTCCTTCTAAACATCAAAATTCATTAAGATCCGATCACCCACTCATAAGTTATAAATACTTCATTTTTTTCTAATTTTTCCTCTCCCTTTAGCCCCCAGATAGTCGAACTTGGGAAAACGACTTTATCAAGTTAATTCGTGCAGCTCCCTGACACGCCTACCAATTTTCATCGTCCTAGCACGTCCAGAAGCACCAAACTCGCCAAATCACTGAACCCCTCCCCCCAACTCCCCCAAAGAGAGTAAATCCAGTACGGTTACGTCAATCACGTATCAAGGACATTTGCTTATTCTATCCACCAAGCTTTATCCCGATTCCTCCACTCCAAGCGTTTTCCAAGATTTCCCCCTCCAACTCCCCTCCCCAATGTCAACTGATCTGGTCGGGATTTGAAATAAGAGCTCTGAGACATGAATTCCTTCTAGATATCAAATTTCATTAAGATCCGGTCACCCGTTCTTAAGTTAAAAATACCTCAATTTTTCTAATTTTTCCAAATTAACACCCCCCAGCTCCTCCAAAGAGAACGGATCCGTTCCAATTATGTCAATTACGTATCTAGAACTTAAGCTTACTCTTCCCATCAAGTTTCATCCCGATCTCTCCACTCTAAGCGTTTTCCAAGATTTCTGTTTCCCTCATCCAACCCCCTATGTCCCCGGATCCAATTCGAGTCGAAAATGGAGCATCTGAGACATATAATTCTTCTATATATATCCAGTTTTATTAAGATCCGATCACCTATTCATAAGATAAAAATACCCAAATTTTAACGTTTTCCAAGAATTCCAGTTTCCCCCTCCAACTCCCCCCAATGTCACTGGATCTGGTCGGAATTTAAATTTAGAGCTTTAAAGCACAAGCTCTTTCTAAATATCAAATTTCATTAAGATCTGGTGACCTGTTCGTAAGTTACAAATACATCATTTTTTGAAATTACCCCCCATCTCCACCAAAGAGAGCAGATCCAGTCTGGTTTTTATTCTTCCCATCCAGTTTCATCCTGATCTCTCCTCTTTAAGTATTTTCTAAGATTTCCGGTCCCCCTAAGATTTCCGGTCCAGTTATGTCAGTCACGTATCTTAGACAGGTTTTTATTCTTCCCATCCAGTTTCACCCTGATCTCACCGCACTAAATATTTTCTAAGATTTCCGGTCCTCCCCCCGACTGCCCCCCCCCAATTACGCTTGATCCAGTTGAGATTTAAAATAAGAGATCTGAGTTACGAGGTCCTTCAATATATGAAGTTTCATGAAGATCTGATCACTCCTTCGTAAGTTAAAATACGTCATTTATTCTAATTTTTCAGAACTACCCCCCCCCCAATAGAGTGGATCCGTTCCAATTATTTCAATCACGTATCTAAGACTTCTGCTTATTTCTCCCACCAGGTTTCAACCCGATCCCTCCAATCTAAGCGTTTTCCATGATTTTAGGTTCCCCCCAAACCCGCCCCCCCCCCAATGTCACCAGATCTGGTCAGGATTTAAAATAAGAGCTTTGAGACACAAGATCCTTCTAAATATCAAATTTCATTAAGGTCCGATCACCCGTTCATAAGTTAAAAATACCTCATTTTTCTAATTTTTCAGAATTACCCCCCCCCCCAACTACCCCAAAGAGAGCGGATCCGTTCCGGTTAGGTCAATCATGTATCTAGGACTTGTGCTTTTTTTCCCACCAAGTTTCATCCCGAGCCCATTACTAAGTGATTTCCAAGATTTTAGGTATCCCCCTCCCGACCCCCCCCCCCCCAATGTTACCAGATCCGGTCGGGATTTAAATTAATAGCCCTGAGACGCGATATCCTTCCAAACATCAAATTTCATTAAAATCTGATCAACTGTTCATAAGTTAAAAATACTTCATTTTTTCTTCTTTTTTCGAACTAGCTGGCCGCCTACTCCCCCCCCCCAGATGGTCAAATCGGGAAAACGACTATTTCTAATTTAATCTGGTCCGGTCCCTGATACGCCTGCCAAATTTCATCGTCCTAGCTTACCTGGAAGTTCCTAAAGTAGCAAAACCCGGACTGACAGAATTTGCGATTGCTATATGTCACTTGGTTAATACCAATTGCCATAAAAAATTCAAATTTTGTTTTAATTATTCATGGATGATGAGCCAAAATCAAAACCTGCATTCATTCAAATGTGTATAGAAATTAAATTAAAAAAAAGTTTTTTCTCTGAAAGTAAGAAAGGAGTGACATTAAAACTTAAAACTATAACTAAACAGAATTGATTCCGTATATGAAAGGGGCTATCCCCTCCTCAACGCCCCGCTCTTTACGCTAAAGTTACCTATTGTTTTAAATAGTAGAACTGTGACAAAGAGTCAAACTTTAGCGTAAGGAGTGGGGGTGTTGAGGAGGGGACAGCCCCTTTCATATACGGAATCCAGAAAGCATGATGAAGGGATTAGACCCCTCCTCCCCCAAAAAACGTTTCTCCAACAGAAAGACGTATTAAAATGCATAAACGTAGTTTTTTTAAGGTTTCTTTTTGCAACCCCTCCCCCCAGCAAGCATTAAATGGTACGAAAATTAAAATAAACAAACTCAAGTTTCTTTTTAGGCTATATAGATTACACAGGGACACAAGTTTGTTTTTCTAAAGCTCATTAACTTAGATAAAGCGCTTCGACTGAAAATTCAATATACTTTTAAATTATAATTTGAGATCCAATGACCTATTGGATATTGCATAGATAGATGGATAGATAAGTTTATATTAAAACCCCAAGGGCATCCAATAAATCACAACCTTCTCACGGTTGTTTGTCACATTCTTGTCCTTCCGGTCTTATCTTTCTCTCGTCAAGGGTTCATTATAATTTAAAACGAACATAAATTAGCCTATTACGTGAGGGAGGTTGCTCCATATTGCTTTCTTTTTATGAAAAGGGTAATAGGCCTAAGCATTTCTGAAAGTGTTTAAACAATGATTCTATTTTTTGTTCGGGGGGGGGGGTATTTACCCCATGGCTGAAAAACCCAAACATTCAAGTTCTTAACAAAAATTCAAATAGAGAAAATTTATGTGGGAGAATATTTTCATTGGGGGGGGGGGATTTTCCGACAATATTTGCTGCACGTTGGGATCCTCTGTGGTCTTAAAAAGGATCACACCTGAAGTGAAAACAGGTCTTCCTTCAAATATAAGTATGCTAAAGGAGCTGGCTATTTTTTAGGTGGAATCGTAGCCTATGCAAAAAGAATTCTGGAAGGAATCCACAACTAGAATTTTTTTTATCTTAATGGTCCAATCAAAATTTTGAGATAGCATCCTGCTTTCTATGGCTCTAATGAGAGAAAGGTTAAGATGGCTAGGGCACGCTTTGCGGAAGAAGGATGACAGATTACCGACGATTGTCCTTTTTGGCCAGCCGTCTAGGGCTAAACAGAAAGCTGGTCATCCACGGTTGGGGTGGGAGGATTTCATAAAGAAAGCTAAATGAAATGGGAATTTTCTGGGAGAGTGTAAAGAGATAAACTTTGAATAGATTGGGATGGAAGAGGACTGAGCTTAGCCGTGTTGGCCTCAAGCGGCTTGGTGCTACGGTAATTTGTTTCTGGTAGAAGTATCATTTTGTTCAGAATAGTTGAAAGGCCGAACAATTATACCTTTCGAGATACCACGATCCTTCTGGGAATAGGTCTAAGTTATAAAATTTGCCCGTTGCTTACTCAGCCTATGATAGGGAAGTATACATAAATTTTTTTAGTGGGTGAGAATTTCTGAAAGTGAAATTCTTCACTGGGAGAATTTCCCATGGGAGGTAAGTTTCTAGGGGGGAGGGTAAATTACTCATGATAAATTTTACACCAGGGGAATTTGCTAGAATTCTTATACGAAGTTTTACCTTAATACCACGATCTTCCTGAGAATAGGGCTAAGTTATAAGATTTGCCCGTTGCTTGCGCAGCCTATTATAGGGAAGTGTACATACATTTTTTGAGTAGGGGAGATTTTCTACTAGTAAAATTTTTCACGGGGAGAATTTCAAATGAGAGGGACGTTTTTAGGGGGTAAAATTTTTCATGAGAAATTCAACACCAGGGGAATTTGCTAGAATTCTTATACGAAGTTTTGCTGTAAAGAGCAGGGCGACGAGGCAGGGACAATCCCTTTCATATACATAATATTTTCTTTTCTTTTTAAGTTTTAAAAATTAAAAGGAAGATAACTTATCAACTTATCAACTATAAGTTGTCGACCCAGCTCTTACTAGGTTTTATTTCTCGTTTCAATCTCTTCAATTGCATCTTCAAGATAGATCATTGGCAGGTGATCAGAATTCCTTGATGCGGCTGAATTAGCGCAATGGATGTTTCCTAAATTTGTGTAGATATATTTGTTATATGGTTTTAAGATATGTCAAATTTGTTTTAAGCATCTGAAATTCACTCATGTAGGCGTCTTCACCTCAAAGCAGCCAAGTCTTCAAATGACAGCTAGATCTTTCAATCAGAACAGGGGCGGATCCAAGGAGGGCACGGGGCGCAACCCCCCCACCCCCATGACAAGCCGTTGTATTTGTGGTTGGGACTGCTTGCTCTTGTTTGGGTCCGGACGAAAGTAATTTTACTTTGTTATTGATTTTTAATAGTTGAGTTTTTCATAATTTTTTTAATTTAAGACTGTTTTTTTTTTTCGCAAACCAGTTTGAAAAAAAGATTTTAGTCACTTTGTGTGGTCTTTGTTACATTTTACTAATGTTGCATACTGCCAAAATTATGTAATTAAATTTAGGTTTATCAACGGAATCTGTCCATATTATCGCAAAAGACAACTGCGAGGCGAAAATCTTCATTTCGTAATAACAAGGAGGAGAAATTTAAAATCCTAACTTCTTTAGGCTGTCAAAATGATATTTCAGGATTGTGTTGTCACAACAGGATTCTTTAAATTCTTAAATACCAACTTAGTAAGTCTCTTGGCCATTCACATCACCCACTTTGTTATCGAAACACACACACTTCAAAACAAGGAAATTGATTCTTATCTTTTCGTTTTCATCCTTTTAGAACGGAAACCTTTCAAACTTAATTTTCAGTCGAAATTTTGTTCATCGGGTTAATTATAAATTCATTTGTTTAGCTCGCTAGCAACTGAAAACAATCTTTTTAATGTTATTGTCTGAGTAACTAATTTGATTTTAGCGTTGGTAATTTAAACTTAAAATTTGAAAGAGGACGAACAAAAGTTTCTCAAAAGAATGTAAGGACCGACATTATAATTTAAAACGAACATAAATTAGCCTATTACGTGAGGGAGGTTGCTCCATAATGCTTTCTTATTATGAATAGGCAAATAGGCCTAAGTGCTTCTGAAAGTGTTTAAACGAGGATTCTATTTTTCTTTCGGGGGAGGGGGGTATTTACCCCTGGGAAATACCCCCATGGTTGATTGATCTACACTCACTTTTGACTTATAAAAAAAGGACTAGGTCTACTTCTTTCAGCAAAAAAGTTTTTCTGTTTTTCTTAAGTGAGAAAAAATAAAGAAGTTTGGGCATTCAGACGTAACCGTATTGGATTTGCTCTCCTTGGGGGAGTTGGGGAAGGGGTTCAGTGATTTGGTGCTTCTGGACGAGCTAGGACGATGAAAATTGGTAGGTGTGTCAGGGAGCTGCACAAATTGACTTGATATAGTCGTTTGCCCAGATTCGACCATCTGGGGGGCTAAAGAGAGAGGAAAAATTAGAAAAATTAGGTATTTATAACTTATGAGTTGGTGATCGGATCTTAGAGAATTTTGATATTTAGAAGGACATCGTGACTCAGAGCTCTTATTTTAAATCCTGACCGGCATTAAGCCTCTGATTTTCTTTTAAATCAATCTGTTGATTTATATAATAGAAAGTAAATGTATGAGAAGTAAAAAAATTATTAATTTAAGTTTTGGATTATTGTGAGGAAATGGTGGCCACTTAACTGCCTATTTTCATCCAATTAGTTATCTGCATTATATGTCATATCACCTCCTCTGTTCATCCTTAAACATTAAAATAAAGGCCAAACTCTTTAGCACTTTAGACCATTTCCACTACCTACCTACGACGCATAATTGTCGAGGTTCCCTTTAAATTAGCAGGTTAATTAAATAGCAAATTTCAAGACATTAAAATGTCTAATAACGAGACAAAGAGTCTGAGTCATAGCCAAGATAACAGCAGGGACTGACAGGACGAGAATATGTATTATTGCGGAATAACTTTGTCACTAGTTTTTGGATTTTAGATTAAATTTACGACCATTTCCACTTCCTACCAAGACGCATAATTGTTGAGGCTCCCTTTAAATTGAGGGTATTTCTTTGCGTAGTACCTTTCTTTGTTTATCCGATCGCAAGTTTATCCAAGCAACCTATTATGCACCCCCCCCCAAAAAAAAAATTCTGAATTCACTATTTTCTCTGAAAATCAAATTTAAAATAACATAGGCTATTTCTTAAATTTATCCAAAAATATTTAACCTTTTAAAAATTAATATGTATTGAGACAAAGAGCTGATGCATTGAGCAGTTGAACGGTTTATATTATAACCGGTTATATTAAAATAAAGGTCAAACTCGTTAGCACTTTATACCATTTCTACTACCTACCTATGACGCATAATTGTCAAGGTTCCCTTTGAATTGTGGGTATTTCTTTGTTCGCAAGTTTATCAAAGCACCTATTATGTGCCCCATCCCCCCAAAGAAAATCCTGGATCCACTATTTCCTCTGTGAAAATCCAATTTAAAATAACAAATTTCAAAACATTAAAATGTCTTATTATTGGTGGTGCTTTTATTTGTTTTTAGTTTAGTGGTTTTTTTTATCTTGTGCTGAGGACGCCTAGTTTGGATACAGGCGAAATATCCGTGTTATTTTAGAGTTATATTTACTTTTCACTCTACTGGCCGCAGTCTCGTTTAAGTTTTTTTTGTGGAGTTTCGAAAGGGGGAGTTTCGTAAATTTGAAAGAGGACGAAGAAATAAATTTTCAAAAGAATGTAAGGACCAACATTATAATTTAAAACGAACATATAATATATATATATATATATATATATATATATATATATATATATATATATATATATATATATATATATATATATACATATATATATATATATATATATATATATATATATATATATATATATATATATATATATATATATATATATATATATATATATATATATATATATATATATATATATATATATATATATATATATCGCACGTACTCCCCCCCGAAATTTTGTGAAATGTTTAATTTCACCATGGTTTCTTGGGATTTCTGGCAAAAATAGGACGTTCATTAAGAATTAGATACATTTGTGAAGCCTTTTTGTGGGGATTTTACAGCATGCAATTATCCGGTCATGTCACTGCCCAATTATTAATCCGTTTTCGGTCTAACTTTTTACCCTCTTTGAAGTAATTAGCAATTGTACTGTTGTTTTTTTTATAAAGAGAGTTTGATTTCCACGGCAAAATAGAATTATTCTTGATACTAGGGCGTTTATTCCCCCTTTTCAGGATAAAGTACAGCTTTTATGGATCAATTTTGGAAACTATAATTTTTCATTAAAATCTATGTTTTTGCAATAGAAGAACTACCCCCTGCAGCACCCATATTGCACTGTTAACCCTAAAAATTTCCCTTTCAGTGGGATATAATAGATTAATCACTGGTTCTAAATCGCTATGAACATAACCTTAGCCTAAAACGTGCTTTTGAGTCTTCAGTCTTCTTCCCCCCATCCGCTACAATACTACAAATTGAAGTTAATGTGTATTTTCCGATATACGTGCTTTTTGCATTACTAAATAAAAAAAAAGTGCTACTTTATATCTGCTGTTTCGAAGGTTTTGCCCCCCCCCCCGAAAAAATTCCTGTGTATGTGCCTGATATATAATATATATATATATATATATATATATATATATATATATATATATATATATATATATATATATATATATATATATATATATATATATATATATATATAAATCCTCCCCATATTCCCCATATTTCTTTATGAAATCCTCCCAACCCAACCGCGGATGACCAGCTTTCTGTTTAGCCCTAGACGGCCAGCCAAAAAGGACTATATTCGGTAATAATTCATCCTTTTTCCACAAAGCGTGCCCTAGCCATCTTAACCTTTCTCTCATTACAGCCATAGAAAGCAGGATGCTATCTCAAATTTTGGATTGGAACATTTTGATAAAAAATTCTAGCTGTTGATTCCTTCAGATTTTTTTTTGCATAGGCTATGATTCCAACTCAAAAATAGGCTACTCTTTTAGAATACTTATATTTGAAGAAAGATCTATTCTCATTTAAGTTGTGATCCTTTTTAAGATCACGAGGGATCCCAACGTGCGACAAATATTTTCGGAAAATCCAAAAATCGGAAAACCCGATATATATATATATATATATATATATATATATATATATATATATATATATATATATATATATATATATATATATATATATATATATATATATATATATATATATATATATATATATATATATATATATATATATATATATATATATATATATATATATATATATATCGGGTTTTCCGATTTTGCCAACACTTAGTTGCAAAGAAAATGAGTGCATGTCTGCATGATGCCCTTACTGTTGTAATAAAAGTAGTTAACCATAGTAAATCAAATTCTCTCCGAGACCACCTTTTTCGTAAATTCTGTAAGCAAAATGGAGAAAAGTTTGGGCGGATTGTATCAAACAGTTCGTGGTAACGAACTGTAGTAAGGAGCGACCCGGCTCAATAGTAAACGAAACTCTAAAAAATGGAATTTTGATGCTAAAAGATATATAAAATTGTAATTGATTTTTAATAGTTGAGTTTTTCATAAATTTTTTAATTTTAGACTGTTTTTTTTTTTCGCAAACCAGTTTGAAACAAGATTTTAGTCACTTTGTGCGGTCTTTGTTAGATTTTACTAATGTTGCATACCGCCAAAATTATTTAATTAAATTTACATTTATCAACGGAATATGTCCGTATTACCGCAAAAGACAACTGCGAGGAGAAAATCTTCATTTCGTAATAACAAGGAGGAGAAATTCAAAATCCTAACTTCTTTAGGCTGTCAAAATGATATTTCAGGATTGTGTTGTCACAACAGGACTGAAAATCAAAATATTTACTTCTTTTTACTGTCAAAAATTTGTTTTCGAGTCTTGCTATGGCACTGAGGCAAAGAAATTGATAGGCCTATCATTACTTTTTTGGCAGTCTGTTTTGGTTTTTTGGGTTTGCTTTTTTTTCGAAGAGGGGTGGCTTTTCCAACATAGCCTAGTTGTTTTTTAGGGGATTTATATAATAGAAAGTAAATGTATGAGAAGTACAAAAATTATTAATTTTCTCATTATTTGTTATTATTATTGTTAATATTAATTATTAGTTTTGGAATATTGTGAGAAATAGTGGCCACTTTACTGCTCATTTTTATCCAATTAAAGCTCTGCATTATATGACATATCACCTCCTCTGTTCATCCTAAAACATTAAAATAAAGGCCAAAGTCTTTAGCACTTTAGACCATTTTCACTACCGACCTACGACGCATAATTGCCGAGGTTCCCTTTAAATTAGCAGGTATTTCTTTGTTTGCAAGTTTATCCGAGCAATCTATTATGCGCCCCCTCCCCCCTCCAAAGAAAATTCTGGATCCACTATTTTTTCTCGGAAAATCCAATTTTAAATAGCAAATTTCAAGACATGAAAATGTCTAATCAAACAGTTCGTGGTAACGAACTGTAGTAAGGAGTGACCCGGCTCAATAGAAACCAAAACTCTAAAAAATGGAATTTTGATACCAATAGCTACATCAAAAGAATCGCATTTTAATGCTGATTTTAAATATTAACGAGACAAAGAGCCTGAGTCATAGCCAAGATAACAGCGGGGACTGACAGGATGAGAATATTTATTATTGCATAATAACTTTGTCACTAATTTTTTGTATCAACATTTTTATACCATCTTACTTTCAACAGATTTATTTGAACTTTATCCCTCACCCGATTTTAGATTAAACTTACGACCATTTCCACTGCCTACCACGACTCACAATTGTTGAGGCTCCCTTTAAATTGAGGGTATTTCTTTGGGTAGTACCTTTCTTTGTTTATCCAAGCAGCCTATTATGCGCCCCCCCGCCCAAAAAAATTTCCTGAATCCACTATTTTTTCTCTAAAAATCCAATTTAAAATAACATATTTCTCAAATTTATCCAAAAATAATTAACCTTTTAAAAATTAATATGTATTGAGACAAAGAGCTGATGCATTGAGCAGTTTGAACGGTTTATATTATAACCGGTTGTATTAAAATAAAGGCCAAACTCCTTACCAATTTAGACCATTTCCACTACCTAGGCCTATGTATGACGCATAATTGTCAAGATTCCCTTTTAATTGCAGGTATTTCTTTGTTCGCAAGTTTATCAAAGCACCCATTATGTGCCCCATCCCCCCAAAGAAAATCCTGGATCCACTATTTTCTCTCTGAAAATCTAATTTAAAATAACAAATTTAGTCATAGATCTCAGCAAAGCATGTCTAAACAGGTTTTTTGGAATTGACCGTGAAAAAGCAAGGCTCTGACTGTGATTGTGTATTATTGCGTAATATCTTTATCAATTGAAGAAACATATGACCGGGCATTAGCTGAACTGATAGCTTTTGCTAAGTTCGAAAACAGGTAGCGCTGTATAAGTAAAACTATTCAAATTAATGACCTACTTGTTCAGAAAACAGAGACAATTTTAACTGTGAAAAAATCAAATTTCTAGGTGATATAATAAAGTAGTTATAGTAGATTGAATGTCAAATAGTGTGAAGAGTGAACAAAGTGACTGAGTACCGGTCGTCTTACCCTAGATACTTCAAAATACTTTATTAGGACATACATTGGCCTTTAGACCCATCCCTGCAAGTTTCATTTTCCTAACCTAACCCCTTTCCAAGATAGCCAAAAGTCACAAAAATAGAATTTTACCTTCAATTTTAAGCCCTCTATAGACCATTAAAGATGAAACATTTTCTTTTGATGTTTGGTATAGAAAAGTGTTTAAAACAGTATCTCTTACTTTTTTAATAAGCCCATGCCTATACAGAATAACTGTAGAGAAAGCTGTTGGTAAAGGGAAAAACTGGGTCAGCTTCCCACTTGCTGGTTGTTTGCCCACTTTGGTCAAGTTTTTCACTTTTTGCCTACATTTGAAATTAAAGGGCTGGAATGAATTTTGCCCTCCTATGTATAGCACAACCTATGGTAAAATTCAAGATGAACTACCTTTTTCTATCTTGGAAAGAGGACTAGTTAGGAAAAATTAAACTTTCAGTAATTATTCTAGGGCCAAAAAAAACTTTAGGAAAGTATTGTCAAGTTGATTTTTTTTCTTCACAGCCCACACTGCCTTTCTTTGACAAAACAACTAAGAGTTTCATATGGGATAAGTTTTCTATTTGACAGTGAATAACAAATAGAAAATATTTGAATATTTTGAAGAAACAGTTAGTCTTCATCATCAAAAGCAATACTAAAGTACTAAAAATTAACACAAACTATGTTTATGCAGAAATAAATATAATAACTTCTAGATCACTCAATGTTATGAGTCCATTGGCTCAAAACATTCATCAACTGAGCTCATTCAAAGTTTTGAGGTCCATAATCTTGCTTAAATTTATGTTGAATTCTTATAGGGTTAGTAAAATCATCTTCTTCTTCTGATTATAAACAAAATGTTGCTAAATTGGTAATTCTTAGTTAAGTTGGCACAATTTTCTTCTTTATCTAAGTGTAAATAGAATGTTGCTGAACTTAGAGTTGCAAATACAAAAGTTCTGAATATTTTAAAGACACAGTTGGTCCTCATCATCAGCAGAAATACTAAAATATTACAATTAACACAAACTATATTTATACAGAAATAAATGTAACAACTACCAGATCAGTGAATTTTACTGGTCCATTGGCTTAGAAGTTCACTAACTGAGTGTATTATCATCAGAAGAATTACTAATGAAAACCAACTGTGTCTTCAAAATATTCAAAACTTTTGTATTTTTATTTATTGCTGGAGATCATCAGAGGTAATGTATCCAAGGCAAGGTTTATCTCTTTGAAGAAATTAAACCTCAAAAACCCTACAAGCCAAAACCAATCCAATGCCAAAAATGTCTAAAACTAAGACACTCAACAAACAAATGCACAGACATCTTACAAACCTGCAAGTAAATGTAAGAACTCCTACCCCAAAGGAATGTTAAGTTGTAAAAATGTTCAGCCAACATGCATTGATTGCAAAGGGCCCCATTTTTCTTCCAATAAAACTTTATGCCCTGCATATGAAAAACAAGCACTAACTCTCCAAATAGCTCCAGAGAAAGTTATACCTTATCTATTTGCAGCTATGTAACCAAATGCAGCCTATTCACCCCAAACTAGACCCTTTATGAAACTTCCTAATGCTAACACTCATAGAACACCCAACCTCATTCTACCTAAAGCAACTAGTAGGCTACCCCCTACAATACTCATTCCTCAAAACACCCCAGCTGACAATCCTACCAAAGAGAATGACCAATGCTGAGCCAACCAGTCTCTTCATTCAGTGAGAAGATGTCTGTATGGTCATCCCCCCAAGCAGTACTGAATTTAAAGCAGTACCAGGAATTAGTTCCCTAATTACTGTCAACTCTGATGAACAGCCAAAAATCTAACACCTAATATAAGCCTTTTCATATTAAACTCCACCATAGTTCAATCTATGAACCTTCTACAGCCACAGAAAGCAACAATCACAAATGAATTGAGAAACGTATACCTACCCTGTCACATGCTTAATCAAGCAAAATGATCTTGCTTCACTCCTAGCAAAGCTAAACATTGACACACAGTCAAATGAAAACTAAAGCAGCACATCTGAACAATTCAGTGGAATGTAGGATCATTTTCAGAAAATAAGTGAAATGATTGATATTGTTTGACTTCAGGAAACACATTTGACCCAAAATCAACAAATAAAGTCCCTAGGATATATTATCCTGAGGAAGGATAGGTCATCAGAGAGAAAAGGTAGGGGTGTAGATTTAATATTAAGTAATAGTATCAAATTTTGTGGAATTAATTTCTCTGATTTTTTAAATGATGTTGATGCAATCGAAATAAATATATGATTGAATAACACCAAAAGTTACATAAAAAGCTTCTATAACCCCAATGGCCAAACTGCAGACACTATTGATTCACAGAAAATAAAGCTGAAAAGTTTATTGAATTTTTGGTCTCAGATTATACTGAATTAGCAATAGCCACCCCATCAAATTTAAATACGTATTTTATCCCAAAAGTGGTAATTTTTCCACAATTACCTATAGTCAGAGTGCCAGATTCTGTATCGTGCACCCACCCATGCAGGAAGGTACAAAAATGCTGAGGACGGTTCCTAGGGTAGTCGACCATGCTGAAAACGAATATCGTAGGGCGCCTTTGTGCCGTTGGGGCGTTTCTGAGATATAGGCCAAAAACGCCAAATTTAGCCTATAACTAAGCATGACGATTCAGGAATTTTTTGCGACTTATTGGGATGAGGAATGTGGCGTAATGTTATATGAATCGAAAGAAGAGATCTAGATCTACAAGAATATGATTTTTAAATTTAAAAAAAAAACTATTTTTTTCTCTATTTATTGTAGTTTCAAAATAAGTGCTGTAAAATTCAACAAATTTCTCAAAGAAAAGCTAAAAACTCTAAATTTCTTCAAGGTAACAAATTTTTTTTCATATTCGAAAAGAAAGTATATTCAATTCCGTACAATTTGAGCTAAAACATATAAACTATTTTTATTTTTAAAAGGTCTGCGATTTTTTTTTGTAGTGTCACTGAAATGACCACTAGCCGTATCGTGAAAAGGGACATACAATAATATTTTTTTTTCTTCAAAGGGTAGGAATACTACAAACTTCCTACCTGTTTAAAATTTTTAACTTTTACTTAAAAATAAAAATAGGTTTAAAAAAATGTTGACTAATTTTTTTTTTTTTTTTTTTTTTTTTTTTTTTTTTTTATAGAATGGACGAATATGTTTTCTGGTGTACTAAGGCGTCTGCAATTACCTTTTTGGGACCTGATTTGCCAGTAATATGACTGAGCTATTTACTACATAAAAGAATTCTCCTTCACAGATGGATTAGGTTGGCGCATTGGAGTTGTCTTATTCGGCCTGCCTGTAAATTTGGGTAATAGTAACTGATTAGGGACCTGTTGTAATCAAAAGTAAAAGGTATCAAATAAAATTTTCACAAATATTCCTCATTTTCTTCTTCCGAGAATTCAGATGGGGCAAGGTCAGACTCCCTGCATGCCCTCCTCGTTCCGCGGCAGGAGCATAAGCTGCAGCATCCTTTCATTTTTGAGCAGCTACAGTCTTTCCTGCATCTTCCACTTTTGCATCTGCAGTAAGATTCCAGGCTTGATGCTTCTTTACAGTTTGAGACGACCGCATCTACTCCCCTTCAGCCATCTTCCATCCAAGGAGAAGTGGATCTGGAATGCTCGGCCGAGCCTGTACTGACGACAAGATTATCCATGTAGCGAATATGGCTCTTTGTATGCATGGCTTGAAGGTGTTGTCAAAAGGTGGAAGTCTTTCCACATCTTGCTTCTGGCACCGAACATAAGCCCTTACACTGGCCAGTGAATTGAATCCGGCCTGTTTACCGTATTGTTTACAATGACCAGGAATTTTGATAGGCCGTAAAATTCTCTAAACTTGTCGACTGAAAGCTTTCCTTCTGCATCCTTGATCTGCTCCGTCACAGACACCATTTTTGAGGCAAAAGTTGGAGACACCGCGGTGTTTAATAAAGAAGCTTTCCCAACGCCGAAGAAAAAATTCGTTGTGTCACAACCTGGCAGACACTGCATGAACGGTAACAATCTGCTCCTCTTTGTACAAGTGGACTCCATCCGCCGTCTCTTGTACTGGGATAATGTAAGTCGGGAACTACAAGAAAAGTTCGCTCAGTCCTTCAGCTTGAAGCTCTTCAAAAAAATGAACACAGGCTACTGCCACGTCTGTGTCGTTGGCATGCACAACGATGCTACAAGCATAACGGCTAGCGTACTTGACAGGTGTCATAAGGCGTTGGTCAGCCTCTTCGTGGTTGGAGGTCAAGCATTCCTCGTAGTAACAGTGTTCTGGTAAAGTTGGACAGCAGCTACGCTTGACCAGACACACTTTGAATCTCTTCTTGAGCCCACCTGAGAAAAAAATGTCGAGTGCGTTCGGAAGCTGATCACTCGTCTGCTCCCAGGTTTCATACAAAATTTCGAGGAGCCGGCTTTTAGACGTTGAGCTTGCAAATTCGGGATCCCATTCTTCAATTGTGCTAAGAGCGGAAATCTGGAGGTTTTTCTCTTTCCCTCGACGGAGTCAGCATGCTGATTTCAAACCTCCGGTGTCCGTGAGCTTCCCAAACAGCCCGTCGTACCAATGTGCGACAATGTGGACTTCAGGAATACCCACTGGACGATAATTCAGCAATGATAGAAGCAATCTTTCCGCAAAGGATTTGACTGTTTCAAACCTGGCAGGCCGATATGACCTTATCTTGGACATTAGGTCAATGATGTGTACTGTAGCTGATGTTGTTTCTTTGGATTTCACAGTGGCTGGAAAAGATGAAAGTCCTCCTTTTTTTCTTAGCCAGTTCAACAGCACAGCTTTTTCCCCGCCCTCATTTTTCAGCCAGAGGATGTCTTGGTTGATTGTTGTGAAAGATGTTCAAAAATGGATGGAGGGAAAAGAAGAATCTATTTTGTGAGGATCTTTGCAACGCCTTTCTCCTTTTCTTTGCTGTAGCTCAACTGAGCAGTAATGATTCTCTTCAAGGCTGTTACTTCAGAGCTCAGGAGATCGGTTTTAGGGACACCATTCACCTTCTGAGTTTTTTTCTCTAAAGGGACAGTTCGGAGTACAATCTTTTTCACATCGCCTTTCCTGTTCCACAGAAAGTCCTCAACCACCTCGTTTCCTTTTGTGGCTATGCAAGTAATATCAGAAACAATCTTCTCATCGTCCACGACTTCTGACGTCACAATATTCACTAGGTCAAAGTTCACTCTGCTGAACGGATTGCCACATGTAGTGAAAATGTCTCGAACTCTATCTCGTGTAAGTTGTAATCGCGTCGTTGTCGACTGATTGTCTTCGTGATATTTCAATGTCTCTGTGGATACGTTGACTACTTCCAGGAAACCATTGCTGATGGCAGCGGAAATCGGTAAGGTAAGAATCCAACCTTCAGTCTGTCTCTCATCCATTTGTTCTCCTATTATTCCGGCCGTCGTCTCTGCATCCTTGTTCACTCTACATTCCAGTATCTGATTGGAACAGGTGGCCGTAAACCTGGTGTGCGTTCTCTTCACTATAGAGTATCCTTTCATGAGCCTTCTGTGTACATCAGGAAAGGTTTGTGGTAAACGTAGCATGTCATATAGGTACTGTATGAGACATATTGGATACTGAGGATGGTCAGCCACCACCAAGTATGGCAACATCCGAGCAGTTGCTGTCAAATGAGACTCTCAGTCACAGTCTCGTTCAGCATGATTGAATTGCATCGCTATTTCAAGTATTTCCAAGAACTACCGCCAGAAAGCAAACATGGGTGACGCATTTCGAAGGGTTTCGAAGTTATTCATTATGGGAGCCAAAGTGATTAAGGTATCGTTTGCCTTCTGAAGTGCAATTCGCACGTTAGTACCGTTTGCCAATGAAGTCCTGAATAACTCAATGGCACTACCCAGCTGGTCCAGACGGAATAAGTCTTCTTGTGCTTCGGAGTAATACTCTTCCAAGTACTCCCAGTAGAGGGCTAGCAAGACCTTGTACAGTATGCAGTAGGTATTGATATGTTGGTTGTAGCCTTTCCCTTGAAATACCTTTTCGCATGTATCAGGTAGCAGCGGCTTTGCCTGCACTATAATCTCTATGTGTCCGGAGCTGTCCATTATCTTACCAACTGCCTTGAGTTAGTTGAGCAGGAGGTGGAAGCCTTCTATCCGTAGGAGTACGTTTTTGAAGTGATCTGGGTATTTACTTTTCACTCCCTGTGCTAGCTTTACTAGCTCCGACAGCTTTACTTATCGCCGTGAGATTTCGACTGAGATTTTGCAGAGATTTTTCGACTGTTGCATGGTTGTTTGGTGCTTCATGAAGGAAAAGCAAGATATTAGATTAAATATTGACAGATCAATTTCAAATCACAGATGTTCCATTTGACAAGCATTTTCACTAGAACTGGAAGTTCCAATACTAAATCTGATTGATCAATGTAAAATGCCTTTTTATCAGTCCTTATAAATCTAAATTAGTCAGTATCACCTAGTTTCTTGTGATATTTAATGTTGTAAATTACTTTTATTAAGTCTCTTACTTCTGCAAAAAAAATTAAACTCATTTTTCCAGCCAACTTTACAAGACCAAAAGTGCTTTTAAAAATTCTATTTCTTTAAAAATTGTTTTTTGATCTTCTAAATTTGTGTCATATTCTTCATTATCATCCATCAGCAAATCAGTATTTGCATCAGAATCACATATTGAATCAACCTGAAGTAACTGTTTTTTTTTTTATCTTGGCATACCTGACTCACTTTTCTTTTTCATCGTCTGCTTATCAATTTCTTCTGCTTAGATTATCAATCAAATCCCCGCTAGGTAGCAGGTTACTAAACAAAATTCATATTATCGGGTACTTACTTACTTACTTGTACTTGTGGCGGGAATCAGGCGTTTCCACCTCGCCCAGCATCGATGATCTTAGAGACCTTCTTGGACCATGTTGATCGATCTTGTGCCAGCTGCTCTGCAAAGGCGAGCCACTGTGTTAACCATCTGTGACCGAATTTTCTGAAACCCCCGATTGGTTCAAGGTTTGACTTGGCCAGGTTCCACCAGTTCTTCCTCTGTCCTCCTTGGCGTTTCTTCCAGTAGCTAATAGGCTCAACTAGAAGTATTTGGCGAGGCAGGTACTCTGGCGGTTTCCGTAATACATGGCCCAAACATTTCAAAAGGCGTTCTTTAATAGTGAGCACAACATCTCTCTGAATATTGCACATTCGACGTATATTCACGTTGGAGATACGGTCACGTAGCTGTACTCTGAGAACTCTTCGTAGACAAGTATGCTCAAACACCTTAAGTGTATTCTCTTGTTGTAGTTTTGCCGACCATGTTTCGCGCCCGTAAAGGAGAACGGTGCGGACTAGTGCCATGTAAATTCGAACTTTCGTTTGGGCACTGATTTCACGGCGATTCCATAAGGGTTTCCGAAGGGAGGCAAAGACTGTCTGCGCTTTCTGTATTCTCTGTTGGATATCAGCGTCGGAAGATCCGTCAGTACAAAGCTGGGAGCCTAGGTATGTGAAACGGTTGACTTTTTCCAGCTGAACTTGGTTGACAGTTAGTGGGAATGGTCCTGTGTCGTGGTTAATAGCCATGAATTTCGTTTTCTCTGTGCTGACTTTCAAGCCGATCAGATCTGCCCAGGCCACAACGCTGTCAAGCATGTTTTGGGATTCTACAGGGTCTGACAGGAGGCCAACATCATCCGCATAATCGAGGTCAGTCAGTGAGAGATTCTGTCCAACCTGCGCTCCTGGATAAGACGATATAGCATTTTCAAGCACCTAATCGATGCAATAATTGAACAGAGTCGGAGAGAGGACACATCCTTGTTTTACTCCGAACTCAACCAGAAATTCTTCGGTTTCTTCGCCATAGATTCTAACTCGGCTCACTGAAGCGTCATAGTATGCCTTTATCAGTTCAACAAACTTCAGCAGCATTCCGTCATTCTCTAGGATCTTCCAAAGTTTCTGGCGAGTGACAGAGTCGAAGGCAGCAATGAAGTCCAGGAACATCAAGATTAGGGGTAGGTTGTATCTTTCAAACTGCTGGGTAATGAGGCGAAAGGCGAAGATATTATCAGTACACCCTCTACCTGGTCGAAAGCCGGCTTGATTTCCTCGAGTTCTTTCCTCCCTTGCCCCTTTGAAGCGGTTCAAGAGTATGATCCCGAATATTTTGACGGCAATGTCTATGAGACTTATTCCGCAGTAATTTTTGCATTCGGTTTTGTCTCCTTTCTTATAGAAAGGGAGGATGACTGATGTCTTCCAGTCTTTTGGAAAAGTGTTGGTCATCCACACTTCTTCGAGAATGCCATGGAGCTGTTCAGCAGTGACCTCAGGGCATTGTTTGTATAGTTCCGGGGGGAGGCCGTCTTCACCTGGGGCTTTGTGGCTTTTTAGGGTTTTGATCGCTTTTAGTATTTCGGCTCTGATCGGTGTATCCAGCTCGATATCTTAAGGCTCTTTAGAGACGGAAGGTGGGAAGGCGTCATGAGCAGATGAAGGGGATGGGTTCAGGAGGAGCTGAAAGTGATCCTTCCATCTTGCTGAACGTTCCTTCTGACAACTAATGATTTTTCCTGATCTGTTTTTGATTATTTCTGACACAGCAGCTTTCTTACCAACGGATTCCTTCAGGATCTTGTAAAGCTTGCGGGTGTCATGTAAGCGTGCTGCTTTCTCTAATGACTCGGCAGCATCTTCCCACATTTGGCGGCGGTCCAGCCGAACAGAGCGTTTTACCTGTCTGCGTAACTCCTTTGTTTCTTCTTTAAGGCCTCCCCTATTTGTCTTCGCTCACCGACTATTGACAGGGTTCTAGCGGTTATCCAGTGTTGTCGTTTGATTTTTGCTCGGCCTAGGATCTCATCGGCAGTCTCTGTCATCACGGTTTTAAAGGTCTCCCATCTCTTATCGGGGGTTAGGTTTTCATCAGAGCTGAGGGCGTCAAACCGGTTAGTTAGTCCCAAATCGAGGGCCTGCCGTACTTCTTTGTCTTGAAGTTTACCGATATCGAAGCCGACCTTGGACTTGTTTTTTCTTCGAATTGCAAGACGTAGCAAAATTTTTGCTGCGACGAGCCTGTGGTCAGATCCAGACTGTGAGCCTGTGTCCGCGCCGTTGTAAGAGCGAGAGTCCTGCACGGAGCTTCTCCAGCGCTGGCGTACGAGAATGAAGTCAATTTGGGCCTTAGTGACACCGTCATTGGAATGCCAATTTAAGAGGTGGCTAGGTTTGTGTTGAAATATGGTATTGGTGATAACAAGGTGGTTCGTCAAGGCATAGTTTACCAACCTCTGCCCATTCTCGCATCTGTGACCCTGTCCAAATTTTCCCAGGATTTGTCTTGTGGTCTGGTCAGATGGACCAACTCTTGCGTTGAAGTCTCCAGCAACAATCAAGTAATCACGTGCGGCTATAGAAGAAGACAACTGCTGCAGATCACCGTAGAAATCATCCTTGATCGTTTCAGTAGCGTCACGGGTGGGGGCATAGGTAGAAATTATGGACACATTTGCAGGGTTTCCTTTTAGTCTGATTCTAGCAAGTCTACAGGAGACTGGTTCCCATTCTAGGAGAGCGTTTCTGGTTCTTTGGTTCGTGATGAAACCAACTCCGTGGAGTCCTGAATTATCTTCTATTCTGGAATAGAAAAAGTGGAACTGATGTAGTGTTTCTGGAGCCGTTATAACTATAGAGCCAGAACCGGAGATTCTGGTCTCAGATATGCAGAGTATGTCTATGTTGTACTTCTCCATCTCATGGACAAGATAAGCTTGTGTGGCTTCTTGTTTAGCGGATCTTACATTCCAGCATCCAACATTTATTCTGGATTTTGCCTGTTTAATGACTGTGGTAGGTTTTCCTAGATTTATGGCGTTGAAAAGATTTTTCGACTTCGCCGCCATATTCAAAGTCGCGTCGCTTGCCGGGGACGCCGTAGTTGTTACAACTTTTCTTCTAGGTCTCAGATCCTTCAATGTTTCTTGGAAATAGAGTTGACCGCAAGGTCCCCAGTCTTGCGGGTCACCTGGAGCGCGTTGGCCACCAAATCGCTCGGCGTGGAGCTCAGTGGTGTTTACACCCTTCCACTGCTTTGAGGTTAAAAAAAATCTGACTTTTTTTAAAACTGCAGTAATAAGTGTACTATTTTTCATTTATTTTTACAAACAAAAATCATATTCGTGTAGCCCCAAGTATCTTCTTTCTATTGATGTAAGGGTACACTGGATTCGACCAATCTTATCTGTAAAAAAAAAATTAGAAGCATCGAACCCCATTATAGGCCAAATTTGGTGTTTTTGGCCTATATCTCAGAAACGCCCCAACGGCGAACATGCGCCCTACGATATTCGTTTTCAGCATGGTCGACTACCATGGGATCCACCCTTAATATTTGTGTACCTTCCGGCATGGGTACTAATCGAAATAAGCAAGATACAGAATCTGGCGCTCTGACTACTACAAATTGTGTCAACAAATATTATGAATTAAATCTATATAAAAAAAGTTGATAAGAAAAGCCAAAATAAATTGAGAACATTAATATGGCGAGATATATGCAAATAAATAGAAAATTAATGAACATTTACAAATGCAAATGAGACAAGATTTTTGAGAAAGGGGTATTTTAGATCATGTCTATCAGAGAAAAAATGAGTTTTGGTTTTTTATCACAACAACTCATAAGGTCAAATTTAAATTTACTAGTGTGTCAAAATAACATCATTAGCTCGCAAAAAATGTTAAGTGATACAACTGATACAACATTTCCTTTGATACATTTGCAATGTTGGTCAAGGAGAAGTCAGAACTCATCAATGACTATACAGAATTTCATAAATAATAATAAAGTTCAAAAACCAACTTCTTTATTATATCCCCAAGAAATGGTTGTGCCTAACAGCATTTGACTCCTTTTTATTAAATTTGAATTTCCATGTTTTGCTTTTTAATTTGACTTTGGTTTGATCTATTTCTTCTTAAAAGGTTCAAAATACTGGGAAGACAAATGGGGTACAGCACAGCAAGAGATAACATATGTCCTATTGTTAATTTTCATATCTTTTGCACTCCAATAATTTAATTTCAAGTTCTTTATTTTTGCTAATCCTTTTCCTGTCATCATTTTGCAAAAGAGTGCGAAGAGTGACTAAGAAGCAAAAAGAGTGCAATTCTGGTCAGTGGAGGAAAAGAGTGTAATGAGGTAAAAAATAGTGCGGTGTAGATGACAAGTGTGCAAGTTGGCCACCCTTATGGCTATGCTTGATTGCACTAGGGGAGAGGGGACTCATGTTAAATTGGCATTGTAGCAACCATTAAATTGGAACTGAATCAAAGTTGTTTATTCCGTAGAAATAAATTTGATATAACTTCAATAATTCAATCTTACTTCTTCTTCTTTGTTCTGTTCTTTTCTTGATTTGTGCTTTCTTAAGTATTGGCACTATTGAAAATAACAAGATAAAAAGGTATAATTGGCAGGTTTGTTGTAGTTAATCAGTATTCCAATAAATTTGGAGCAGGTCAATGTGTAAATTTTTAAAATCAAATGTTGTTTTTTCTTTTGTTCAACTGGCATAGAAAGAAACAGAGTTTCACTTTAGGGGTTCAAAATGGCTTTTGTAATATTGGAAATCAATACATTTTCAAAGAGTACTGAATTGAACATCAAATAACATGTTTATATCTTACCTAGAAAAAAGAAAAGAAATATAAAATTTTTCATATTTTCAAATTTCTACCTCCAAATTTTCTATCCTCATCTTATTGAGTTTTCATAAAATCAATTTCTTTTGTAATATATAAATAATTGCTTTTCGAACATGATTGTACATCATGTACAACCATAATAGGCTTAGACTGCAGCTTAAACTAAGATAATGGCCAGCTTATGAGACCTGATTTTGACTTTAAATAAATATAGTTTGACTTATAGTCTGCTTTGATTTAACTGGATAATACTCTTTTTGATGACCTCTTCTGAACTCAACAATTGTATACATATTTATTTTTTATTTCGTCTTTTTGTTTTCATTTTTCTGTTTTTTTGGTGTTTGCTTGTTTTCTATTCAAGTCTGTATTATTTAGCACATTGAACAATAATAATTAGAAAAAAGCACAATTTTATCTAGTCCTTGAAAAATGTAAACTTTTACATAGAGCTCTAGGCTGTATCCAAAGATTAAAGAGAGGGAGCGGGGGACAGGGGTAGTTAGCTTGAATCAACTCTGATAATATAATACTCAGAGAATTTCTCAATCTATCAAAGAACAAATTTTCGTCATTAAAGTTTTTATTTTAGGATTATACGATTACAATGTATGATTGAGGCAATCAGTGTTACAAAAATATATTTTATTGTAAAATAATCCCTACAATATTTAAATTATTATGTTACTATGTGTGGAAACTTTCCATTGATTGAATTATCAGAGTTGCTTCCATTTCATCTGTGCTCCCCCTTCCCTAATGCTTAAACATAGCCCTGGACTTCAAAGGAAAAAGAGCTCCTCTATGTTATCTTGTGGGCACTCTGTTCTTGGACTCTTTTAAACATATGTGATTCAGTGTTTCCAATTGGTTTCTGGTTTTGCAGGTAGGTTTATGACTGATACTTTATGCATCTTAGTCATATACCTCAGTCCTTAAATCAATCTCTTTTGTAATTCTTTAAACAGTCTTCAATGGTCAATTGTTTTCAATTAAATAATCAAATTGATCCCAGGAGAATTTTCTTTGCTGAAAAGTTTGGTCATATGAGGTTGTGTTCTGTGGTAGCACAATAGGACAAAATGGAGTACAATGGAGTACACAAGTAGTACAATAGGGAATGTTTCTGGTAAGAGAGTGGTACTTTAGCAAACAAATGAATATTTTGACCCTATATCCAAGGGCTATCGTCACCAAAACAACAAATGAAAATATAAAAGAAACTTACATTAAAATATTACCATTTCAACTAAGAAGTTTCAAAACAGTCCTAGCATCTTTACTTCAGTGGAGTTTAACTAAGACTTCATTATATTTTCTTTGGTTGTTTTTCTGAGGATGGTCCTTGGCTATAATGTTGATTTTTTTTTTTAAGTTTTACTCTCTTACAAACAAAATTCTCCGTTTTTCTTCTTGTTGTTTGTGTTTTAACCAGTAACAGTAGTGTCAATTCAATATTATATGTGCTATCAATGGTTTTGGAGGACCTTTATCCTTAAATTCTGTCCTAATATATAATACGCTTAATAAATCATATGTGGGCCTTAAGCCCCTCCTGATGGAGTTGTGCGCCTGATGGAGCAAAAGATTCTCTATAAAAGAGGGCTCCCCATTCCTTATCCACACCTTCGCTTTATGGTCATAGAAACTTCAAAGGATGCTCGTTTGATCAGAAATTGAGACTTCTAGTCCTTTTTTAAAGTCAAAAGTGACTGGAAACCAGCCTTCTGCTGGGGTGGGATATTTTTCATCAGAGGGTATTTTAAGCAGGGGAGTATTTTCCAGCAGGGTAGGTATTTTTCGCGTGGGGTATTTTCCGGGGGTAAATGCCCAGACCCGTAGAGAGTGAAAGGGTGAAGGGAACCCAATCAACAGATATAAAAAAGGAGAAATAAATCTAGCTTTAATGGTTTGTGACACTCTGATTTTCTTTATTTTGTGACAAGAAACAGAGCTTTTTTATGTATAATCTTGACGGGCATTTATATGATGACTTTAAAAAACAAACGATTCCAATAAGGTTGAACATGTAAAGATTCTAGCTTGTGTTTTACCCATTGTTATTGTCCTGTACTTGTAGAATACTGAATAACTTAGTAGGGTGGTTCAGTTGCATGAGGGTTCAATTACACAGTGATTCAGTTGCAATGGAACCAAATTTGATTAACGGATTTAAATAATAGAAAATTTTACTCTTAGGATCCCTCAGTCTGGATTTTGTGTTCAATATCTAAGTTTAGTTAGTCAAAGCTAAAACCAGTCCTTATACTGAAAATCCTTTAAGGTTTTCACTGTTCAGATATGGCCATGTCTTGTCATGCTAAAATTTATATTAATTCTCCTTCTCGGAATCAAAGTTAATATTTAATCTAAGGTATTGATCTGATGAATCTGGTTGCACGAATCTAAACTTATTGTCAGAGATGCAGTTTTAAATTTTCATTTTTAGCTCATGTCTTGTTTTTTTATTGTTGATTTTGCAAGAACATAGATGCACTGTTGTTTGGTTCTTATTCTATTGTCCTTTTTCAGGATATGATATAGCCAAAAATGTGAATTAATCAGAGTTGGAAGAAGTAAAATTATCTGGAACTGTAACTTGGGGAAGCAATCTCACTGTCTAATTGGATTAATTACAGGAATAATGGACACTGCTGATGTCCCTGATGGGTCTATCTTAAAGCAAGGTATCTAGTTGTTTCATTGATTTAGCCGAATGTATATAAGAAGAATTTAAAATTCACTTTTGTTACATTAGGTTAACAAGTAGCCTGTAGAAAAAATTAGAAAATATGCCCTTCCTTCCAATATGAGCTAAACATTTTAAAACTAAAGTAAATAATTTATTACATCTTTTAGACACCACATATGAATATACGCCTTATTAAATAAATCTTAGGATTTTGATTCTATAAAGTAAATTGGAAGTTTGAGATTGTGCCTATTTTTATCTAGACGAGTCTAAATGTTCTCAAAATGGAAATTTTTTTTGCTAGGTTCTATTTTATCTAGAATTCTTAACTTTCTCGATTTGAAAGATGCTTGCTTTCAGCTGAAAAACTTGGACATTTTTTAAAATAAGAAACTAAAATAACCTCTAGAAAAGAACAGCTTATGGGACATGGTAACGAGTAAGGAAATGAGGCCAAAAATTAAAAAAAAACTTTTTTTTAACTAAAAAAGTTTTTTTTTAATGGAAGTTTGGTTTTATACTGCATTTATGTTCAAATGTTCAGACTCTAATCTGTAACCAACAATATAAGAAATCCTTCAATTAGAAAGGTAATATTGAAAGCCATGTGGCTTTTATGTTCAGATAAATAAATAAAAAATGGAATAAGCCTCAGTTAAAAAGGAAAAAGAATTACAAAAGATAAAAACATGACAAAATACGAAGAATAGAAGAATTTAGGATGGGGGATTTTGAATATATCAGAGAACTGAAAAATAATAAAATCCAGTGAGAGGTGCTTTTCTTTTAACCAATATATGACTTTTTAGAGAAGAGAAACATAACACTTATACAAATAATCTTAATATAACGAGTTTAATATTAACAACTAATAGTTGATGGTTAAACTATTCCTTGGATGCTAATTTATGTTAGAATTAACTTATAAAGGAGCTTAGCCATTTTATAAAATTACACATTGCTGGGATTGGATTAAGTTGCCATCTCGAAAAAGTCTCTCTCAGTTATTGTAAATGACAAAGTTTCATCCCCAGAAATAATAAGTAGCCTTTCATTTAAGGCCGTGATTAAGTGAACTGATGGAACTCGAAAATCTCATGTTAAAATCAAAAATTTATATCTATGCCTTGTCAATTAACTTTTAGGATTTTGGTTCAGAAGTTTGGGATGCGCTTATTTTTTTTAAGGGTCTAAATTTTCTCAAAATGCAAATTATTCTTTAGTGGGTTCTGTTTTATCTAGGAGTCTTAACAAAAGATTCCCAAATAAATCTAGATTGTAAAAAGAGAAAATGAGAAACTCCTTTATGGTAAAAGGTTTTGTATTTGAAGTTGTACAAAATACTACTGATATATTATCACATCACCTAAAACTTCAGTCTTATTTGTATCACATCAGTCTTATTTGAGAGTTCGTTTGGTAAAGACCTTATTTTGGATATAACCTATTATTACAATAAGCTCAAGCTGGTGTGATTTCCCCATAGATATCATCACATCACCTAAAAACTACTGAGATACCATCACATCACCTAAAACTACTGCATAATCCATAAATTGAATAAAATTTGTAGCTGTAACCTTCTGTAACTGTTTTAACTACTGTAACTGCCTTGAGCTTTGATCAGATTTCTCTTCATTTTTTTATTAATCTAGAGCTGTTTAAATAAGTTGTTTAGACCTTATATATCACTGAAGGTATTTTTAATCCCGATATTTTAAACTAAAGCCTATAAGTAGCCTGAGCTGTTGTTCCGTTATAAACCTTTGTTCTCATTGAGTTAAGTTGATGGACTTATTGATATTTCATCAATTCTACTCTGGGATTGTGAAATATACACTATATAGTTTGTGTGTATTTAGTTTCACTTGTGTTAATGGAACTAATTATTTGGGAGTAGAATATACCAACAATTAAGATTAGCAATTTAAGTATGTTTATTGAGATTTTAACATTATTCTGTAGAATCTCAATCTGTTATGTTTGAAATCATGTAAATAGTTGGATGCTTATGGCTGGTGAATATTGTTGCTTTTATTATGATACTGGCAACAGAGTGAAATAATTATCTAAAAGCTTTATACCATCATTCTTGATTTGTCGCAAGTTTAAGAGAATACATAAATCAATATTTGAGTCCCGTATAAATCCATATTTGAGCTTCCCACTTTGATGAGACTCACAATACTTTCAATGATCCTTTACAAATTTGATAAGTATTTTTAAACTGAAGGGCAAGAGTTTTCAAAGTAAAAGAGAATATAAAAGGGGCTAAAATCTTCTAATTTCTTCTGGACTTCTATTTGATTACTTAGTAAAGTTCAACTTAGCTTGCTTGTTTAAGTTACCCTACATGCATCACCTTGAATGCATGGAGGAAGGTCCTCCTCTTTACTCCGTTGACTCTACCCATTGCAGTACATAGATGTCTTTTTCAATCTTCTTTACTTTTGAAAGTTGAACCTTATTTTTTAAGGCCAGATTGATGAATACTAAATTAAATTTAGGGAATCGGTACATAGTTTTTTGTTGTTAAGATGAAAATAGTTTTTGTTCGTATTTGGACCAGAGCAAAGAGAGTGTGAGTTGAAGTTGGGTTTTATTGTCTATGTTGGAGAGGACTAAAATTTTGAATTTTTGCTGCCAAACCTTCATTCTGTCAAGCCATGATTCTGCTTTCGTCTATAAAGTTTTGTTCTAGTAGGCAAACTAGAGTCAATCTCTAGAAAGTAGTGATGTCAGAGAGTTGACCTGCTGTAACAAAAGAATCTCTTGAACTAAGAAAGGTAGGTTTTTTCTACGCTTCTAAATAGTGCTTTATGAGGGGGTCAAAGCATAGAATATCAGTTGTGACACATGAAATTTTTTTGTATGTTATAAACTGTTTCAAAATTTCAAGGCGTTACCAACTTCAGTGTTGCAGTACACGTTTTCTAAAATCGGATTCAAATTTCAAGACAAGAGAAGAAATTATAAGCAACAATTGGCTGTTACATCTTGATCATCTTTGTAATGAGGGTGTTAGAACATTGTCGTCTTCTTGGTTAAGGGTGTAGAAATTTCTAGGAATTATTTTATGTCTTATTTTATCAAACAAGCTAGTGCTACTACTAACGACTCGCTGCAGCACCAAACCGCCTGAGGTAGACACATCTCCACGCGCCTCTCCTTTACCCTAATTTATTCAAAGTTTTATTCTTGTCCTCTTCCAAGAAGTTCCAATTTCCTGTAAACACTCCTTACGATCTTTTTCAACCCATTTAGGGGGACATACTTTTCGTTTGATTCTAGATGGATAGTCAAAAGATCAATCTTTGGTAGCCTGTCATCGTTCATGTGCGAAACGTTTCTGATGATCAAGAGACTTCGGTAATAGTTGATATGGTACCATAAAAATGCTAGTCTGTTAAAACTAAGAAATAAGGAACAAAAAGGATCAAACAGAGAATTTTTTATATAGAGAATGACTTGTCTTCATACTGGCAAATATACAATGCAAAGTCAAGGATTGGGGATTTTTTTTGTGCATTACATGCGTATCTACTGAGACAGTTTAGGAAGTTGAAAGAAACAGTTGGCTGTTAAACAGTGACAATCTTTGCAAGTGAGTAGCTTGCAGGCTGTACTAGTTTTCGTATCTATTATTAGTTTCTGATTCTCAGTTTATGCTAAGACAAATATTAAACTATTCTTCCTTTGTTTCCGACACTTTTGACTGTAGAAAAAAATTGTCACCATGTTATTGATTAGTGATTATAAATACAAGTTTATAAGAATGATGTACTTTTTAATTACTGTACTAAAGAGTAGATGTTGCAATATGATTCTAAAAGCTAGAAATAGATTTATAGTACTCATTAGAATTTATAAAATCATAGCACAATTTTCAATCCGTAATGGTGGCAACGATTAAAAAGAATAATGTTCAACTGGTTACGAAGTCAATATAAATATTTCTTTAAATCCTCCTTTTTTACTTGTTATATTTGGGGGAAAGGGTTGACATTTCTTGGTAGTGGGTATACCTTTTAGTGGCTTCCAATGTATTTAAGGATGTAATAATTTTGATTTCAAGTTTACTGTGGAGAGGCATGTCTGTGTAAGAATAAGTTGTTAGAGGATGACCAGTTTCAAGGATGAGATCTTAGAAACAACCGCAAGCTTTTTTTATTTTACCTTTTTGTTCCTATTATCTTTTTTTTTCTTTTTTTCTTTTTGCTCCTTTTTGTTTTTGGCTTCTCAGCTGGATTTGGCCTTAGTGGGGAAAGTTTAAGGGTGTACTACTGTACCGTATCTGGTGAAATATTTGAAATATACCAATCATTCATTCAATGGTAAATCTAACTACTCTTGTGCTAAGGGTCATACAGGATTTTTCACTGTAAATGGCATCGTGCGTCGTTCGTCTCTAGATTTTGTCTTCAGATGTTGCTGTTTTTTCTAAGTTGTCATGATTCTTATTATACCCATGATAAAATCCGGAATGCTCCTCTTATATAAGTTTCTAATTCACTTTTACTTGCTCTTGTTAGGGTAGAAGAGGGGGAAGGATTAAAGAGGAAGTTATAAGCCACAAGAAAGTTGTCTTTGATTAATAAATCTGGTAAAAAAATTTTTTAACAGAAAACCACTTTTAATTACATCTGATAACCCATATCTTACTTGTTTGGCTTTTTTTTGAAAATTCATAGTTCATTCTGCTGTGATCAGTGGTCTAAAAATCTGATGAGTACAAATTTGAAATTATCTTTACTTTTGGGGTTAACAGTTCAAATTTTAGCTCTTTTGAATGAGGCCAGTAAGCACTAGAACTTAGCTTTTTGATTAAACAAAATTTGTAACAATGAGTAGAATTATGTAAAATCAGAAAAGTAAGACATTAGCAGTTGAAAATGGACTTAATCTGAAGGGTGCATTCCTTTGCAATCCCCCCCCCCTTAAATACTGTTACAACCGGGACAATTCTCATGACCAATAAGCTCTGTATCTGTAAGAGGGGGGTGAGCTTCAGTCATATTTTCAAAATGATGAAGGGAGGCTGTTATAAAATAAAGGCCTTGTATGCTGCTCCAACTATTTTTATGGGTTTTTATGTTCTTTTAAAGGAATCGAAACGTGGATTTTCTGGAATTACTTAATGAGAAGCCAATTCCAAGTTGATCTGCAGTTCTTTGAGGTGTCCACTCCTCTATTCGTTGGGAAACGAAGAAGATGCTACATTATATTAGGTACTATGGAATGATGAACTAGCTAGGGAACACTGAAAACATCTCTTCTGAGCTTGAATTTCAGCTCAACTTGTTAATAATTACTTATAGACTATAAATTATTTGACTGAATTAAGAAATGAGTCACTCCCTAAGCTTGGTGACAGCTTGAGTTTTTGACACCTTTGGAAGGACTATAAATTCTAGCCAATGCCCAAGCGTAAATTTGGCTATTAAAACTTTCGGTTTTGAAGCATATTGAAGTAATCTGGATAGTCGGATCTGAATTTGAAAATTACCTTTCTATGAAGCTCAAGATGTAGCTAATTTACCTTTAAAACCTTTTTCTTTCTGCAAGTTTGTATAAGAATATGCTAACCTTATTGGTATCTTTCTAGTTTATCTTATTCTCCTACAGGTGAGACTGTACCTCACGTTTTTGCCATTGTAAGTTTCAGGGAGATCATATAAGATCAACAGGTATGACAAACGTTAAAAGAACCAAACACTTAAATTTGCTAACTAAGCTTAATATTGAAACTGAGAAGCACCTTTCAAAAGCTGTTTTATGTTTGCGAGACTAACATCTTCAAGATGCAGCATATTTGTACTGTGGACTTTCATTTGAAGTAATTCGTTACTAAAGACAAAGTTTTACAAAAACAAAAACTTATTTTGTCTATGGGCTATTGTGGGAATCAACACACGATTTTCGCTCTCAGGCTTTGGAAAAAAATCTTGAAGCTGCTGACTCTTAGAAAAACAACTTACTTGGCCTGTTTGGAAAGATTTCAAAGTTTTTTAAAAAATTAGAAAACTTCCATTAATCAGCATACCTATTTAAAATAGTTATTTTCTTTCAGAAGTAGAGGATGTAGCTCAAAATCATAATGAGGAGGTATTTGGAAGCCATCATCTTATCCTACCTCCTTTACAAGAAGACAATATACTGGTTATTTCTCCCATGGTATGTACCCAGCTTGGACCTGATTCTGATCCATATAATCAGGATTCAAGTACTGGCAGTAATGAAGGTATGTTTCCAAATGTTCAAAGGCTTTTATTAGAGGTGCATATGGGGCATATGGGAAGTCCCCTGTGGGGTATAGGTCCATAGAGGCAGTAATTAAAATACTGCAGTTTTTGCGCTTTGCAGTGAACCAAATCAAAACTTCGCTTTGTACATGAAAGTCCTGGTGTGAACCGTCCTTGCTAACTGGTTGGAGAATTCTTGGGAAGGTAAGCACGAAGGGAGTATGAAAGCACGATGGTTGGCCCCCAACTCCTCATTGCACTTCGTGGCTGAAAGACCACCAAACGGAGATCAGCACCACCAGTTTGGACCTTAAGGGTCTAATACCGTCTCACTCACTTACTGACTTCTAATTACGATTTGTATGACTCAAGGTGTATCTTTTTAGAAGAAGCATTATTAATTTTTTGCCACCCTTCTGGAAGATTCTTACAAGTTTGGAAAATCTTTCTGAAAGGCGAGTTTGACTAGTTGTAGTTCGTGTTGGAGAGATTTTTGCGGAATGCCAAGAACTTCGATTAAAATCAAAACCACATGAATTATTATAAAAGAAAAACACTTCAAATCAAAGACTTCATTACTAACGATATGTCTTTTTTATCTATGTTTTTTTTAACTATGTGTCAAAGTTTGGAACCCATTGTCAGGATAAAAAGGCCTCGAGATTGCGTGCCAAAATGTAGATTCAATTGCTTCATAGAAAATGAAAACGACAAACAAGATTTATAGTTTAAAAAGAAAAAGTAAATGATGCTTTAGAAAAGACTTTTTAGAAATGGATTCTATAAGAACTATTGCCCGCCTCTGCGTTAAATTTCCTTTGTGCCTTAGGTTCAGGGATACATTTTTCTTCAAATCTACTTTTAGGAACAAGTTTGCCTCTTCTTAAGGAAAATTTCTACATCGTTTTCATCGAATGTTCTGTTTTGGGTAGTATTCTCTTGAACACTAAAAATCCTCAGACCGCAGAATCTTTTTTAAAGAGGATGTATTTTGACCATAAGAACATAGAAAATTATAAACTCAATGCTGCAAAAAACAAAGAAACTCAAAGAAAATCTTATCAAAGCAAGTCGAGTATTATGAACTAGATGTGATCCGGCCTTCAAAAAGAGAAAAAAAATTCGGACATTTTCGATAAAAAGTGAGATTGTTTCAAAGTGGTTTTCATTTTTTTTTTTTTTTTTTAGGTTATCCTTTTAACAGTCCCTTGTCACCTTTTTAATATTTTCATTCAAAAATGTATATAGCCCAAATTATATATTTCCCATGTATTTTCTGTTCCTTGATTTTGTCAACATTGATTCAATTTACAGGTATTAAATTGAAACAAAAGTGACATGTGACAAAATGCATGAGATCTGTTGACAATGTTTTGTCCGTTTAAACGAGTGGTATGTTTATCTGACCGAATTTTTGGAAAATTTAAACACTATCGATTTGAATCTTCAATTTACAGAGTATTCAGGGAAGCTTGCTTTTTCTGAATACTTTCATTCTGAAAAAATAATCCTAATCTTAATTTTTTTTTATCTTTAGAAGCCCCAACCACACGATATTTGCATATTTTTTTTTCAAATCATACTTCTTCTGAAAAAGAGGGATAGTTAGCACTTTAGTTGATCAAGTTCTAAGAGTTTATTCACATAATCATGTAGGCTCTGAACACTATGACATTAAACAATGGTTAAATATTTCGCTGCTCATATTATTGACTTTCAAATAAAGTGAACATACCACTAGATCCTATTTTTCATGCTCTTTCCGGATATAATAATTGCTTTTCTAGCGAATTCAATTTTAAGCCCTTTAAAGACACTTGAAAATAATATTTGGATACAGGCCTAAAAAGGGGATATAACATTTGTTTCAAACTTACTATTTTATTGTAAATCTATTTTGTAAAAGTTGTATAATTCACTAACATGGATTTGTCAAGAATACGTTCAATAATAATAAATAAAAAATTAAAACAAATGGTCATGTTCTCTTCTTAGATAGGCTGCTTAACAACTGCAGTTTCACCTATATGTCAAAAAATATCAAAGCCGACAGAAAAAACATGGCGTATGGAAAAATGGAGAAAGTTTTGAAACCAATGTTTTAAGCTTTTTTTTACCCAAAAACTTGAAATTTTTTGGTGATTTTCAAGGGTTCAAAAAGGGCTTGAATTTGCGAGAAATGCGATTATTGTATTCAGAAAGAGCATAGAAAATGGTATCTAGTGGTATGTTCACTTTATTCCGAAGTTAATAATATGAATAGTGAAATATTTACCATTAAAGATATTACATTCTGCAATGGTTACTCCGCTATGCTTTGTGAGAAAATAATAGATTGAAAATGGTAAGGGAAGGAAAAAATGAACCCCCTGATAAACTTGGGAAAATATCAAAGAAATTTATTCATTCAGTCTCCTTTAAAAACGAACTAAAGATTGAACGCGTTTTCAATTCTGGAAATGATAAAAATTGTTCCTATGCTCAGTTGTGGCGTTTGTAGGTTCTTGTTCTCCTGTGAGAAGTCTCAGAGTGGCTAAGCCTATCAGCAGCCGAGAGAAAGACGAAACAAACACAAGCTTTTTGTAAATAAATCTCTAGTGTCTAAGAACAAAAGTGACGAATATAACTGTTTCGACCCTTCACGCTTTTGAACATCCAGTTCATATAGTTTTGTTTGACGGGCCAATTTCAGTTTCCTCAGTGATTGATTTACCACAATAATTTTTTTCTAGGTAATTGAAATTAAAAAATGCATACTTTAAGACCTTGCTCTAAATAGAGCTACAGTTTATATTTCTATGAACCCAATTTACGTCATTTTAATAAAAAGATAATTGATTATTATTCCTTCTTATTTTAAATCAAGATCAACTAATAGTAATTGCAAAAATCATGCTAGTAGACAGACTGCACTACTCGGTAGGGACAAAATTCTTGCCCAGTCCAATTTTTGAACAACTTTTAATTTGTTTTGACTTATTTTATTGTATTTTTTTTTAGTGCTCCCTCTGTCTAGTTAGTGATAGCTTTAAAAGCTTAGTTTTTTCTTCCTTTTTGGTTGTGTGTGTGTGTGTGTGTGTGTTCCGCACTAAGACAGTTCGGTCGAGGTCCTTCCCGAAATATATACTTTGTCTTTTAACTTCACTTTTTTTTAGCTGGCTGATATTTACCCTTTTTACTCGGTTTCTTATTTTTGTTTCTGTGAAACGCCGTCGAAATTTTTCTATTCCAAGGCCTACGAAGTAGTATTTTATCTTCTCCCTTTTAGGTTTTAATGTGTTTTTTACTCTATGCATTATATGCCTCCAAGGTAGAAAAAAGGGTTTATCTGCGATATCTTAGGAAAGATTGATGGAATTAAGTGGAAACATTCAGGGCACGTGGAGGGGGGTAGTTGATTAATATTTGTCTTACTGAAGGTTGTAACATGATTTAGAATTGCGTTAACCCTATAGAACCCCAACGATTATGTATATTTTCAACCCAGTTAATTCAATCCAAAGCATTATATTACAACTATTATTAAAAAATTTTGTAAAATTTGCATTTTACTGAAAAAAAATCTTTGTTTGAAGCTATGTATCGTTATTTTTTCCAGTACAAAAAGGAGAAAATTACCCTCATAAGCACGATTACTTTAAGGAACAAATTAATGTATACTGACAGTTTAATATATACCGATATTCATTCCTGAAAGTCTTAATAAACTTTTATTTATAGGAGAAGAGTTTATTATAATATATAATATATTATATATATTATAAGAGGAAGTTATAAAAGAGAAGACGCTCTTCTATCCAAGCTTCCATCATATAAATGTCGTCCCTCTATAGCATAAGTTTAACATATGGCTATAAGTTTTTGACGGTTTTTCAAAAAGTGTGATCAAGTGCATATCCAAAAACTCCAGTGTTTTCAGAATATTATCATTATTTAGAGCGCTTTAGTAATTCAAGCTTAAAAGTCATTTTTTTCAAAACTGAAATGCCCCCCAGAATGAAAAATTTAAAATATGTTTTTTTCTACCGAACGAACAAGACTATTTAAACTAAAAACGAACAGAGATTGGTTTTAAAAGACTTTCCACAAAAGAAGCTCTTCAACGAAAAGTAAAGAGCTCCAAGTTAAATAAAAAAAGAGCAGAAATAGAGTCAAATAATTTTTTTAATTGCAAAACTACCATAAATCTCTATCAATAAGTAAATGAAACCCACAACGAGCAGAAATTATAATAGATTACTAACTCCAACTAAAAAAGGAATAGAAACTAACGTAAACAGGGGCAGGACCAACACCACCTGTGCCTTCTTCAGAGGTAGAAACCTCCTTTAATTGATTAAAAAGAGAAATTTCCCGCGAAAGATTGACAGGAATAAATTCAAATAATAATTCCAGCGTAAGACTTCAAACACCTTCAATAAACCAAAAATAAACCGAAGAGTAATATATAAAGGGATCTTATATACTATAAAGGTAAATATGTACTAAAAAACTGATATATTTCTGTTGATGCTTGAATTAGGCTGTTTTGTTATCTGAATTTTGACAAGACTTTGGAAGAAACTAGTTTTCAGATGGGGGGGAGGGGGAAATGCTTTCTAAAGACAGTGTCATTAGCTCGAGTAAATAAAAAGAAACAAGTTTTTTTAGCTGAAAGTAAGAAGCAAAATTAAAAATTCAAACGAACAGAAATTATAACAAGTATGAGGATGGTTGGCCCCTCCTCAATACCTCACTCTTTATGCTGCAGTTTGACTTTTTGTTCGAGTTATTTAATAATGACTCATGAAACACAGGGGCCGTTTAATTAGAATAATAAGCTTTTTTTGAAAGTTCTGAAAAACTCATTACCGTAAAGAGTCAGGTATTGAGGAGGGGGCAACCCCCTTTATATTCGTTATGATTTCTGTTCGTTTTAAGTTTTAATATTACTCCCTACTTTCAGATGAAAAAGTTGTTTTCTTCAATGGGAAATTCCTTTCCCCATGAAAAATTCCTTATTGGAAAGATCTTTCCACGTACACTCCCCCCCCCCCCAATGGGCATTTCAAAATTTTGATATGAAGACTTTGGGAAAAATGGATGTGGGGAGGGGATAGCTACCCTCCAATATTTCTTTGTCACTTAAAAAGGACCGTAGAACCATCGATTTCTGATCAAATGAGGCCTCTCCCAATCCTCTTGTATAACTGGCTTGATACGATCACCCCTGAAAAACAAAGTAACATCAAATAAACACGCATCCGCGCTCTGGCTTCTGGAAAAAAAGGAAAATTTTATATTTTTGTGTACAGAAACTTGTAATCTCTACAGTAATGCTCTTTGATTTTCTGAATCTGATGATGTGGTTTTCATTAAGATCCCTTAAGTTTATGGGGTGTTCCCTCCCTTTGTCAAAAGTTGGGCAAATTTTCTGAGGCTGAACTTGGTGAATCTATATATATAAAAATAAGTTGTCTGTGTGTGTGTGTCTCTGTCGAGTGACGTCATGTTTGTGTGTCGACTGACGTCATGTTTGTCGACTGACGAAATTACAGACCGGGACATCGGGACACAAATGACGACCGGGACACCGGGACATAAGAAATATAAATGACGACCGGGACACTCAAAGAGAAAGCGACCGGGACACAAGGAATGTTCGATTAGCAATCACCATCAACAAAGCACCGGGACACAGGGAATATAAATGACGACCAGGACACTCAAAGAGAAATTACAGACCGGGACACCGGAACACAAATGACCCGGACAAAAATGACGACCGGGACACCGGGACACAGGGAATATAAATGACGACCGCGACACTCAAAGATAAATTACAGACTGGGACACCGGGACACAAATGACAGCCGGGACAAAGGGAAACAACAACAACGGGGACGCCGGGGGGCACAGGGGGATATATAAATGACGACGGGGACACAGGGAATGTTCGATTAGCAATCACCGTCAACAAAGCTCAAGGGCAATCATTAGAATAATGAGGTATAGATCTGAATACAGATTGTTTTTCCCATGGACAATTATATGTTGCATGTTCAAGAGTCGGTAAACCTGACAATTTATTTATATGCACAGACAATGGGACAGCCAAGAATGTTGTATATTCGCAAGTTTTACGTAGTAATATATATATATATATATATATATATATATATATATATATATATATATATATATATATATATATATATATATATATATATATATATATATATATATATATATATATATATATATATATATCTATATTCACAGGTGGGACACAGGGACACAACTACAATGGCGCGTAACTAATATGGCGTGTAAAGACTTACGCGCGCGGGGGGGCTTGGGGGGCGCGAAGCGCCCCCACCAACTAGGTGTTGGGGTGGTGCGAAGCGCCACCCCAACAGCTAGTTTTATATATTCTGAATAAGCATTAAAATTGAATTGTTTTGATGTATCCTTTGCTACCAAAACCCTGTTTCTTAGAGTTTCGGTTACTATTGAGCCGCATCGCTCCTTACTTACAGTTCGTTTGCACGAACTGTTTGATACATTATTTTTTCCTGTGATCATGCTTTTTACGTATCACATCTACTGGTCATCTCCATCTCCGATTCTTTGCTTGTCCAACGCTCAGGTATCAAGTCAAAAATGAAACGGTTGTTTTTAGTTAGGTTTCATAAAAGATTGCGAACAAAATAAAAGTAAATCCTTTTTTGTAATGCATTGTATTATTTTTACTTTATGTTTTCCCACGGTAGTAAATAATGTAGGTTACACTTGGAAAATTCATGAGATTTTAATTTTCAGATTCAGCTTTAATATCAACAGTTCATGGTAACGAACTGTAGTAAGGAGCGACCCGGCTCAATAGCAACCGAAACTCTAAAAAATGGAATTTTGATACCAATAGTTACATAAAAAGAATTGCATTTTAATGCTGGTTTTAAATATATAAGTTTCGTTAAGATTAGTCTTACCCATCAAAAGTTACGAGCCTGAGAAAATTTGCCACATTTTAGAACATAGGGGGAAACACCCCCTAAAAGTCATACGATCTTAACGAGAATCACATCATCAGATTCAACGTATCAGAGAACCTTATTGTAGAAGTCTCAACCCCTATCTACAAAAATGTGGAATTTCGCATTTTTTGCCAGAAGACAAATCACGGATGCGTATTTATTTGTTTTTTGTTTTTTTGTTTTTTTTTCCCAGGGGTGATCGTATCGACTCAGTTGTTCCAGAATGTCACGAAAGGGCTAAAAGTTCTTGTGCCCTTTTTAAGTGACCAAAAAAAATTTGGAGGGCACCTAGGCCCCTCCCACGCTCATTTTTTCCCCAAAGTCACCGGATCAAAATTCTGAGATAGCCATTTTATTCACCATAGTCGAAAAACCTACTAACTATGTCTTTGGGGACGACTTACTCCCCCGCAGTCCCCGTGGGAGGGGCTGCAATTTACAAACTTTGACCTGTGTTTACATATAGTAATGGTTACTGGGAAGTGTACAGACGTTTTCAGGGGGATTTTTTTGTTTTTTGTGTGGGGGGGAGAGTTGAGGAGGGGGGGGGGGGTTACGTGGGAGGATCTTTCCATGGAGGAGCTTCTCATAGGGGAAGAGACTTTCAATGGAGGGGGCACAGGATTTTCTAGAATTATTTTAAAAAACAATAAAAAATAAATATGAAAAGTTTTTTCCACTGAAAGTGAGAAGCAGCATTAAACCTTAAAAACGAACAGAAATTATTACGCATATGAGGGGTTTACCTCCGCGTAGTACCTCGCTCTTTACGCTAAAGTATTCTTAGTAATTTCAACTATTTATTCTACGGCCTTTGTGATTCAGGGGTCATTCTTAAGAAATTGGGACATAATTTAAGCTTTAATGTAAAGAACGAGGTATCGAAGAGGGGTGAGCCCCCTCATACACGCAATAAAAACATACGAATATAGAAGTTCGCTACGTAATTTAATTCGTAAGTTATTTATATTTTTTACTTATGAAAATGTTCGTAAAAGATTATAAGTTATAGCTGCCTTTTTAAGTAATCAAAAAATTAGAGGGCAACTAGGCCTCATTCCTCGCTCCTTTTTCTCAAAATCTGCCGATTAAAACTATGAAAATGCCATTTAGCCGAAAGGGGGCTTTTCCTCCTCAACGTTCCGCTCTTTACGCTAAAGTTTTTTACTGTTTTAAAATGGAGAGTTAAAAGAAAGAGTCAAACTTTAGCGTAAAGAGCGCAGTGTTGAGGAGGAAAAGCCTCTTTCATATACGGAGTAATTTCTGCTCGTTTTAAGTTTTAATGTCGCTCCTTACTTTCACTTAAAAAAACTTGTTTTTTTTTTTGTTTAATTCTTTGTCAAGGAGAACACCAAGAGTTAAACAAAATCAAAATTTTAAGAAATTTAACTTCCCGTTATAGTTTCTATTTGGTTATGCTCACGGTACTTAGACCCCTGCATAGGTCTCTATTATTATTATTAATTTATTGTTTTTTGTAGGCTCTTTATTATGTATTATTCATGTATTATTCAAACACATTCGAATTAGACATTATCAATATATCCGCTTCTGATGACAGTGCCATAATTCAACGTAAAAATTCCCCCGGTCGCTCTCCTTATTTTTGACGTAACATACTTAATGATACATAATATTATAGGACTCACGAATGACGTCATCTGTTACAAGTTACAATCATAAACGACGTCATGTCAAAACGTAAAAGGATAAATATTCTTTCATATGCTATTATAAAAGGATGCATAAACTCAAGTCCGTTCAATGTCTTATGGAGATGTACCATGGCGGTGACGTCAATACAAAATAAAGGTCGTTTGAAGAAAGCTTTAAATGTGATTAAAAGCCTATAACTGGATTGACCAAACATTTTTCGCCAACAGAACGCAATCTTTGGACCGATAACGAACGAAAAGCCTTGTCTCTGTTAAAAACTCTGATGAAATTTATGATCGGAAGTCGGAAGGCTAAAAAGTCAAGTTACCAAGACGTTGTCTCGTTAATTAACTCATTTTTATTCGGCAGGGAAAGGTTTATGGAGAATGGGAACTTCATGGGAGGGTGTTTAGAGGAGGGCTTTGAATAGTTCGTGATGGACAAGGAGCCTGCGTAGCTCTTGTGACCTTAGATGGGTTGGTGCTGCATTGATTAGTAGTAGTAATAATAAATTTTGTTTGGTGCCTTTGAACACCTACATGCTTGTTATTGCTGATCCGTAACAATATCAACTGGAATGGTACGAGAGAAGATCTGCCTATTGCAGATAAATGTCCTAATGTAGACGTTAAAAACTTTGAACCAGTTAGACACAGTAATTAGCTCGCTAAATGGCTATATCCAATTGTTGTATTAACTATTGAGATACATCTGCATTCCAAGATTTTTCCAATGGTTTTAACCTGCAGCTGTTTTCTAATAATTCTATATTATAGAACTTCTCTTTCGCACGGTAGGACAACCTAATTGCGGTTTGGTATCTAACAGCGGAGTCATTGCCTGTTGCTGGGCGGTCCAAGATTGGAATTAAGTAGCTTACCGTTCCTGTAGATCAGTTCCACTTTCTAGGTATGTAACTAAATGCAGGTTAAGATTTCTAAGCCTTTTCTATGGATGAAAGGCAGCAAGATTGTCAATGACTGAAATTCGGACCTAAATAGAAATTCAACATCTTTAACTTGTATGTGTAGGCACAAGAGAATATATAATGGTTGAAAGAACTAAAGTACTGGTTTCTTTTATTCACACAGAATATATTGATGGAACTACTTAGAATGATCTTTGTCAATCTAAAAGTATATCATAGACAGCGCTAGAGCGTTGCATGTAGTAAAGAACCATAAGCCTCCAGTGTGTTATTTATTGATAACATAACCTCCTACAACCCCTTGGACTCATCAGTAGATTAATTTTTGTATTCTTTTCTTTCCAGACAGCCATATCTCATCGTTGTTTAATAATGGTTTGTCCAAACAAGGAAATGAAACACAATATGTTTCGGGTTTTGAAAGCTTATTTTTAAAACAAGAAATAGACTCTGATTGTGAACCTGAAAGGCCAAGTGATACCCAGTTGTATGTTAAATGTGATTCTGCAGAGCAGGAGAAGAGAGAGCTGAAGAAAGAGCTAAGAGTGTTCAATAGTGCTCTGCTCAAAATATTGCCTACTGAAAAACAGTATAAGTGCATGGTGTGTTGCAAAAATTTTTCAAATAGGTTTCATTTGTCTAGACATATGAAGATTCATACTGGGGAAAAACCGTACGAGTGCAATATATGTAAGAAGGCGTTTGCCCAGAAGTCAAGTTTATTTGTTCATCAAAGAATCCATACAGGTGAAAAACCATACGTTTGTGATGTGTGTAAAAAATCTTTTTCTGCAACTTCCCACCTATCTGTTCATCGGAGAATTCATACCGGGGAAAAGCCTTACAAGTGTGATACTTGTACGAAAGCATTTTCTGCTGTTTCCCAGTTAGCTGTTCATCGGAGAACTCACACAGGGGAAAGACCTTACGAGTGTGATATATGTAGAAAAACGTTTACAACACGTTGTAATTTATCAGCGCATAAAAAAATTCATACGGGCGAAAAACATTACGTGTGTGAATTGTGCATGAAAGCTTTTTCTAGAAGTTCTAATTTAAATGTTCACCAGAAGAATTCATGTCCGGGCAAAGGCTTAAGTGTCTAATGGGAGCGAGAGCTTTCATTTATTTTGAGGCGAAAATTGATAATATGTCTCCACATTTGTTTTTGGTTTCTTTAATTTAACGAAACTAATTTAATATTGCGTTTACGTTTATTATATTTTAGAATTGGTTGAATTGAATTTTAATATTTTAAGTGACACATAACTCTAACTTGGTTATCCAATGTCATTGTTTTTTAATTCCTCCAATGATTTTTTCTAGAGTATTTTTAAGTAAAATATTCTCCTTATAGAAAAAAAGTGAATTCTGTTCTCAACACTACTGTTACTAAAAAATCTTGTGTTATCAATCTACCTGAAACCTGCAGCCCCTCCTATATCATAATCTAATCAAAGTTTCTGTAGCGTATTGAATAATTTATTGAGACGTTTCTAACATTATTTTCAGAATATAGATCTTTCACATGGAGACATGATGCATTGCTTTCCTCGTGGTCTTTTTGGGATCATTTACAGAATGCTCATAGATTATGCAATGTTCATGACTGAAAATCTATAAGACTATTTCAATTACTGAAAGTTATGAAATATTTTATAAATGGAAATCTGAAGAATCAAGCTCCTACAATGAACTACAATTCTTGAGTAATCCCGCCACGTCACAGTCAGCGGAGTACCTTAAACTTAGTAAATATCTACGTTTACTCCATGTATTATTCTTTTCTTCTAGCCACATTTAGTTCAAGGGAAGGTCTTTAACATTTAGTGAAAGGGAAAGCTTATAGAAGACTCATTTGATTCAAAACTGAGAATTTCAGTACCCTAATTAGAGTTTAAAGTGATGAGAGAACATTAGGTCCATAGTATGCTCTTATCCCCTTGGTCAATCCCTTAGACCTTCCATCAGGAGGTTTCCGTGCCTCCTTCCTATTCATTCGTTTAGAAACTGATAGTTAAATTGCCCTTTTAAGAGCTTAAATTCATTTGTAGAAAGTATTGGATACGTTACGCTGGTATATACAATGTCGTACTCAGTGCAAAATAGAGCATAGTAAAATCAGGGCATAACAAACAAGCTTTGTGCTGATATTTTGTAAAAATAGCAAAACCAGACATTTTTGAAAAAAAAGAAAAATGTAGATAGATAAATAATTTGTTAGTATGTACAAGACACCAGAACACCTGTAGAAAAACAAAGATTTTCATTGAAAAAGAAGAATTTTACTAATTGTATAAATGCAGTTCTTGTTTTTAATTAGAGGTTTATTTTTTTTCATTCTCAAATTCTAAAATTTTTCATCAAATTCTGGCCCATGTGTAAGCTAATAGTTAAAATCTTACTGTGGCTATCATTATCAATAGGAAAGAAACGCGAACAAGATTCCTTCTTAATTTATGCTGGCAATTTTATTACTAAACTTCGGAACGCGGCAGGCTTCTATATATGGATTCTCATTGTCCCTTGTGTTCTATTGCACTTTTTTCAGATATTTGATTATTAAAGCAAGTATTAAAGCAATTTCTAACAATTATTTCTAATAAGCTTCAAAGTTTTGGTTTTCTTTTTTTAAGCTTTCGAATTCTTGTAATCCCTTGTTTTTTAATTTGATTTTTTTTTTTTAGTTTTTTTCGCTTTTTTCTTTTTTAGTTTTTTTTTTTAGTTTACCTTTTTTTAGTTTTTTCTTCTTTTTTTATTTTATTTTTCTTCTTTATTTTTTTTTCCGGAACGTGCCCCAGCAACACGTGTGCAAGGTGCTAACTTTTAACTGCGTAAAACTTGCGGATATACAACTGGTAATTCCTCTGATATACTCTAGTAATTCCTCGACACGCATTCTTTTTTTACTTTCACTTTCAGCCGCAAGCCAGGTTTCGCGTTGCTCTTGTAATACATCGACACGCTTTCTTTTGGTAATTTCTCTCTGAGCCGCAAGTCTAAGCCCCCCCCCCTAAAGCAACATGTATGCAAGGTGCTAATTTTCAACTTTGTAAAACTTGTGGATATACAACATTCTTCGCTGTCCCATTGTCTGTGCATATAAATAGATTGTCCAGTTTGCCGACTCTAGAACATGCAGCATTTAATTGTCCATGGGAAAAACAATCCGTATTGAGATCTATACCGCATTTTTTGAATGATTGTCCTTGAGCTTTGTTGATGGTGATTACAAATGCTAATCGAATTGGGAATTGCAATCTTTTAAACTGAAAAGGCAGATCCGTTGGAATCACGGGAATTTGAGGAATAAGAACAGCCTCACCCTCGGATTGTTGCCTCTATTATGTTTCCATTGTTTTTTCATGGCAAGTCGCGTGCCATTACAAAGCTTTGGTGGGTTAATATTTCGCCACAGTATTATTGGTACGCCTATTTTTAGTTGAAGCACGTGTGGTGGAAACCCTGGGAGATCCAGGGAATTTAAAAATTCTGATAGATAGTTAACCGCTTCATTTGATTCGAGAACTGTGTCGACTGACTTTTAAATGACTGCCTGGTCTCGAATCTTGGTCAGAATAATATTGTTGATTTTGTGGACGTCTTTGTTCTTGGCTGCCAGAATCCCTCGTTCACTTAGCCGTTTATCATTTTTATAATTGGTTAGAATATTCGGAAATATCTTTTCAACCAAATCATGTTTTGACGTCACTAAATTACAGAATTCAGGAGGCAGTTGTACACGTCCTGAAATTGAGTCATCTGGGAACATGCCGTTTCCAATTGCCAGCAATTGATCTGAAAATGTTTCACCAGAGTGATCGTTTTGCGATTGGACACGCATATTTATAGTTAATTCATTGCGCTGCATTTCTTATCTATTTCTTTGTTAGTGGCTGAATTTATCAATTTAATATTAAAGGGATAGCCGTCGGCTCCATCCCAAAAAATTATAGGATATTGTAGGGCATCGTAGCATCGATGAGTTTCAGCAATTCTTGTCATCTGATGGCTTTGCCTACAAAGAATAATATCTCGAGGTAAGAACTGATCACCGACCATAACGATTGACACTTCGTTGATAGTTGGAGCATTGAATCTACGCACATGTTCAGCAGTAGGCGTTTTGTCAGCGAAAATAGCAATTTTATGCGTGTCAGTAGGCATCAAGTCGATTGCTGTTTTGAACTGACGCACTAAATTGTTATTATTGTGGAAAAGATGTTGCAACTGGAAAACGATCGTCCTTTCAACGCCGGGACTAGTTCCCCAACGTGCATTCAATTCAGCATTGCTATCACTGACGAAGTACAGTTGCAAAAATTTGTGATGCTCATCTGAGAATGGGAGAAGAGAGCCTCCTCTATGATAAATTTGCCTTTTTACTTTGAAAGTAGGCATAAAATGATCTTGATCTTCAATTTGGGCACCAAACGATGTCATTTGGAGAGTTATATTTCCTGATGTTCGATAAAAACGATTCGATTCAGACGTATTTCCAGTAAGCAAAGTATTCAATGACTCTGGTGGTGTACTCAGTTGAGGAAGCTTAATTTTTCCTGAGGCGCTACACATTTCTGTTGTTTCGCCATTAAATTTCAATGCCTTGCAATAGGGACAAATTTCAGACATAGTCCTGATTTGAACATCTCGGCTCAAGCTATCATCATCGAAAGGGCAGTATTTGAATGCCAGGCGATTATACACGCGTTGCTTTTGTAATACATCGACACGCATTCTTTTTCACTAACTCTGTCAGCCGCAAGCCTGGTTTCGCGTTGCTCTGGTGGTTCTTCGACACGCCTTCGTTGACGTAAAGCCGCAAGTCTGGTTTCACGTTGCTCTGGTGATTCCTTGACATGCCTTCTTTTTTACTATCTCTGTCAGCTGCAAGCCTGGTTTCGCGCTGCTCTGGCGGTTCCTTGATACACCTTCGTTGACGCAAAGCCGCAAGCTGGTTTCGCGTTGCTGTGGTGATTCCTCGGCACACCTTCTTTTTTTACTCTCTCTCTCTGTCATCTGCAAGCCTGGTTTTGCGTTACTCTGGGGATCCCTCGACAAGCCTTCTTTTTTACCATCTCTGTCAGCTGAAAGACGCCTTCTTTTTTTACTGTCTCTGTCAGCTGCAAGCCTGTTTTCGCGTGCTCTGCTGGTTCCTTGACACGCCTTCGTTGACGTAAATTGGACATTCCTAATCTGGCCCTTTCGCTTTGAGCCGCAAGCCTGGTTTTTGCGTTGCTCTGGTGTTTCCTCCTGGTGTTCCCTTTTTGGTGACATTATAGGATAATTTCTCTTTGATATTAGTGATACTTTCTCTTAGAGCCACAATATAATGGTACTTTTTATTTGAGCCGCATATATTTATGTTGAATAAGACGTCATGTGCACAAACAAAGCCAAACACCAACTACATTTTGTTAATACTCATCCCAGTATGTACGAGCATAAGGCAAATATTATTCAGAATGTTGACATGACTGTTCTTTCGTTGTTTCTACTGATTTTACCACTATAGGAAACTTTGATCCTGATTTCTTAATCTGTCCCTGTCATATTGTAGATAGATCATGTCCGTTCCATTACAAGTTCGCACAATTAATGAACAAGCATGAATCCTGCTTTTGTGGCTGGATGGTGAATCAAGGACCACAGACTCTGCCCTTTATTCTCCGGCGGTTTTGAGCATTATTAAGTACTAAGCCTTTGAAGACCCTGGCTGTACAAATTCTGAGACACTTGACAAACAAAACTTTAAAACTGAGCCATCTTTGCGTAGAATAAAATCCATTGATCGAGATTTGAAGCCAATTCCTACTTCACTAAAAGTAGTTTCAGATGTTACAATTTCTGAAGGAAGCAATCAGGGGAAAATTCAAAGCCAATTCCTTCTTCATTAAAAGTAATTTCAGATATTACAATATCTGAAGGAAGCAATCAGGGGAAAATTCAAAGCCAATTTCTTCTTCATTAAAAGTAGTTTCAGATATTACAATTTCTGAAGGAAGCAATCAGAGAAAAATTCAAAGCCGATTCCTACTTCATTAAAAGTAGTTTCAGATGTTACAATTTTTGAAGGAAGCAATTAAGGGAAAATTCAAAGCCAATTCCTGCTTCATTAAAATTAGTTTCAGATGTTACAATTTCTGAAGGAAGCCATCAGGGGAAAATTCAACGCCAATTCCTACTTCATTAAAAGTAGTTTCAAATGCTACGATTTCTGAAGGTATTAATCAGGGAAAAATTCTTAGTGGTTCCCGCCTTAGGGTTTGATATTATCTTTAGTGGGGAAATACTCGAAGAAATAGTCTGAAATCTTGATTTCTGGACCAACACGTTGACTTTCTTGAGTTTCGAGCATGAGCATTTGATTGTTCTTTCTTTCCAGTCCATTGATATGCTTGAGAGAAAGGGCTAACTTCATCATTAGGAGACTCGGCGTAAAGACCAGCGTTATTCTTCTCGATTTATAACGGAGCGATCGGGATTTTCACCAAGGAACATGGTAACAAGCGCATGGAGAAAATTTCATTCTGTTTATGATGATACTAAGTCATTTAATATGATAAGACATGAACTTTTAAAAATTTTTTCTAGAAATTTTTCACCATTAATCTTTTGATCTTTTTTTTCTCTATGGATTTTTAATTTTTTTAATTCATTGTCGCTGATTGCTCATGATGTCATTCTATGTGCACGTTTGTTTGATTGTTTTGCTATTGTGATTTTTATTTTGTCTTTCTGCTCTGTGTGGTGGGCCGTGGACTTGGGTATTGGATCTTCAACTAATATTGTTTATGTTATAAATATTGATGGAGTCACCACAATCATGAGCTCTGTCTCTCCATGGTGACCCAGTGTATTTTATTTGTTATGCGTATTATATTAATAAATTGAATTGAATTTCTCTATAAGTATGTTGATGCCTAAGAAATTAGTTATAGACCCCATTTCAATCAAAGCATCAGAAGTTATTTTTATGTCGAAAGAAGGGTTGTCTTTATCATATGGGACGACAGTCGTTAGAGTACTTGTAAGTGAGCTCTGAATTTTTTTTATGCTTCCTCCATTAAATTTGTGAAGGATAAGGGTATAATTTAATATTAATGAAAGTTCGTTATAGTTAAACTGACGAGGGTAATTGGAAGTGCTGCTGAAATGACCAGTGACGTAATTTCAGTTTACAAAGCTGAAATTGTTAGTGTTGGGGTAAGGTTGGTTGGTTGACAGACAGGAAAACTATTGAAAGTCAACCTTGAACTGACGCAAACTTTTTGAAGAAGTTGGATTTAAGCCATTCAAATGGAAACGTGAGTTATGTGAAAAAGGGAAAGATTTCCTTATAAAGTATCAAAGCACATTTTTGGAACTTGCATATGATAAATCAAAATAGTTTGAAGGAATTGTACAGTAGATATTGACAGAAGTGTACCACAAACATAGCCAAAGTCTTTTAATTTGCCACTGAAAATGCACGAGGTTCTTAAAAAAAAACATTTTCGCATGATGACCAATGGTCTATGTTGCACAGGTACAGATTTCCTGATTCAATACCTTTGGTCAGGAGTTCAATGCTTGGTGGGGGGGCAAATCATCCAACGCTTCCGGTGTTTTTCCCTCAAATTTCTCTAGGTGCCCATTTAGAATTGGTTCGACTCTGGCTGAGCTTACAGGTTCTAACTATTGGCACCCGTTCCAAACCAAATAACCAGCGACACCAGGATTCGAACTCCGAACCTCAGAATCGGTTCTGCAACAATTTATTTATGCTAAGGCCAAAGTAGGAGGTATAAAGTTCGGTAAAAGTGAATATTGCTGTCCTATATTCGTTATTGCGAAAAACCTAGTAAAAATGACTTGTAGGAAGATTTCTTTCACTTAGTGTTGCTGAAGAATTATTGGCTAAAGGTCATAGTCTATTAGAAGAGCTTCATTTTAGACGATTTCTTAAACTGTTGGCAGTCAGCCTCATTTGATATCTAACAATGCCATACCCTCTTTCCAAAGGACTTTCCCCCTTCTTACTATTTCGTGACATTATCCTGGCTACATTTTACGGAGATTTCTAGATTCAGGGTAAACTTGAGATAACTGCTACGCCCGGATCATCTTATATTGACAGGAAAATAAATAATTAATTTAATATTATTTTTCATTTTATCTCCCTATAACAACCATTTTCTACTTTTTGGAAGGGTTTAATGTCAGTATACTCGCATAAGATGTTGGAAATACACAATTTTGATGTTTTGAATAGAATACATGTCTTCTCCAAAACGATTCACATTTGTCGCTGTAGGTATGGTGAGTTCATTTCATGTAAATTATGGCTAACTGATAGATTTTACATTTATTTTCGTATTCAGAACTTGATTATTCTGACTTAAAACATATTTTGAATTTCAATTTTCTGCCCTATTCTGATCATTATCATTTGGACTAAGATTATGTATTTCTAGTCAAAGTGGTGCTTCTATAGGCTTTTTATGAGAAATCTTTACATGATTCAAATTCAAAAAAATTTGCTAAATCGAACAGCAATTTATGCATACAGGGTTTTGTATTTAGATGGTAATTCATTTGCCGCACCGGGCTTCAATGCTCAAACTGAAGATACCCGCCTATGGGGATTTTACTTCAAAAAGGCTAAGATTTAAACTGAAATTTTTTATAAGCAAATGATTAAACAGTGAAAGAAATAATTTACTGAAAGTGATATATTGTAGTTACAGCATTTATACAGATATTTCTGAAGTCAAAACAGCATGAGGGTATGCAGTCCAATTTACAGTATCAACTCATATGTTCCAAAAATTAATTTTGCATTACTGATGCTCAATTTATTATCTATTCAGAGCGTTATCAGAAAAAATTTTTGAATGTTGAATTGGACCTAGTGAATTACAGTGTGGTGAGAGAAACATAGCAACTTGCAACTAATAGCAGACAATGGGAGCTGAACAGATATATTTTTGAAATTGAAATGCTAGATTCAGTACCTTGTCGTTTTGGTTTATTCCATTGGACATCTCTTTGTTCTCATTTTTAGAGAAGCATTCCACAAACCACAAAAGATTCTGGGTCTTTGATGATTAGTTTTTATGTTAGTCTTAGAACAAACGGAAAATTCAATATACTCTTTTGTCTTATAATTGTAATGTCTTTTATTTCATTTAAAAGACCATTTTTTTCATTTTGTTTCCCGTTTTAGCACATCGGTAAGAAAAAGACATCTTTTGTCTAGAAATTTAGGTTACAGAGCTAGGATTGGAAGAATGATATGAATTGTGTCACCGAAAATCAAACAGTTCGTGGTAGCGAACTATATGTAAGGAGCGACCCGACTCAATAGTTACTGAAACTCTAAAAACTAAGTTTTGATACCAATAGATATATCAAAAGAATCAGCTTATTAAGCTGGATTAAATATACACGTTTCATTAAGTTTATCTCACCAATGAAATTTTACGAGCCTGCGAAAATTTGCCTGATTTTCGAAAAAAGCAGGAAACACTTCGTAAAAGTAGTAGAATCTTAATGAAAATTACACCATCAGATACAGTGTATGATAAAACCCTACTGTAGTTGTTTCAAGCTCCTATCTGTAAAAATCTGGAATTTTGTATTTTTTGCCAGAAGAACGGTCAGGGATGTGTGTTTAATTGTTTTTCCAAGAGGCGATCGTATCTACCCAGTGGTCTTAGAAAATCGTAAGAGGGCAATTTTGAACGAAAATTAAAAGTTCTAGTGCCCTTTTTAGGTGACCAAAACGATTGGAGGACAGCCTGGACCCCTCCTCCACTCCTTTTTCCCAACGCCGTCCTATCAAAATCTTGAGATAACCATTTTGCTCATCATAGTTGAAAGGCCCAATAGCTATGCCTTTGGATATAACGTGACCCCCGCCCCAGAGCCCCAGGGGGAAGGTCTTTAAGTCATAAAATTTGCCTATTTTTTACAAATAGTATTTGTTATTGTGGAGTATGTATACATTTTCGGGTGGGGGAAGGGCGAATTTTTGCTAAGGTTTTTCCACGTGGGTATTTTCTATGGGGAGGGGAGTTTCAAGTGTTACTGTGTGGTTTGAAGCAGCGTGACTTCTTCATACATCAGAACCTTCTGCGATATATATTCTCAACTTAAAGTTTGCTTAGTGCTCCTCCCATCATCTAAAGTGGCCTCCTAAAGGCCCCCCAATGTATCACTTTGCTTCTAACCACGCACCTGTTCATAATAATTTAGTGGGCGTCGACAAAGTTATTCGTAAAGGTGCGGTTTCATCCCCTTCACTCATCAAAAATGGAGTTCTCAGTGTTGCATCCACTGGTTCCTCGTGTTTCAGTTTCGTCAATCCCAATTTGTCTATCGTCTGTTGTGTGGACGTCATTTTGAACTTTATCCTGCACATTAACAACGTGTTCATATCGCTATAATCTAAATATGCAAAACATGATCTTGAATTCAATGCTGAAAAGTCAGAATTCGTAGCTGGAAGCACATAGTCTTCACATATTCCTGTTGTGAACAGCCGGATCAAGAGTAGGGCTATCATACAGTCTTTTTGTGACAAATATGCTACGTTTCAACTGCCTTCTTTTTTCAAAATTTTTAACTCAATTGCTCTACCATATCACTTATACATAGTACCATTTTGGAAATGTTTACTCCAACAGACAAGTCACAACTTTGTTCTGTTATCTTTCGTGTCGTAAAATGTTTTCTAAGTTTCTTTCCCCATAGAATCGCAACTCTCGTACACCATACGCGTCTTTCGAAGCTGAGCCGTCAATGGTCTTCGGTTCTATCACAGAAGTTATCGTACTATTTGTTATGTTCTGTATTTAATTGTCGTTAGTCGTATTTTCTTCTTCTTTTGTTTATACTTCCAATTTCTTTTCTTTTTATGACGAGTTTTCAGAGAAATAAACTTATAAGGTTCTAGACAAAAAAAAATTTGCCATGGGATTTTTATTCATAAATTTATCGCTCGCTACTTGTTAGTATCTTTATCAAATAATCCACCTTATCGGGGCAGAAACGCGTTAAACCTATTTTATTCCAACAAGTTATTTTTGTCTCATGTTACTTAGGGTGAATATTAAAATTTGTACGATGTTTCTACCACTTCCGAATAATTTGGAAAATTTTAATAGTCTTTTAAAGTTTGTTTGTGCTTTCATGTCTGCGTGTGAGGGTAAAGAGACATAATGAATTTACATAAATTAAAAAAAAAAATATAACTTCTTGCATTTTCCTACAACTTGTGCATTATTGGTGCTTTCTAAAAGTTTGTTTATGTGTGCATGTCTGTTTCTGTGTTTTTATATGCATGCATTTTTGTTTGCCTATTCTTTGTGTGTTCATGTATGTGTCTGCAGTAGTTTGTTTGGCTACCTGTGTATTATTAAGTGTCTTGTATGTTTGTGTATATGTGTGTCTTTTGTGTTTACATGTAAGTGTGCGTGTGTGTTTTGTATCTCTCTCTTCATATGTGTATGTCTGTATGTGTATATAAATGAAAGTTTGTCTGCAGCGCGGTGTTTGTGTCTCTAGAGTGTTTTCAGGGGCACGTGTACCCCAGAAAATCTTAAATTAAATTAATTAAAGACTGGAGGTGCGAAAAATACTAATGTGAGAGCCAAATTGCATTAGTAACCACCTCCCCCCAAATTCTCAGTATCCTTTCTGCTCCTATATGTGTGTATTTGTGGGTATCTGCTATAAACTTTGATGTTTACTAGTTTTGGTTCCACACTGTATGTTTTTGTAGTAGATTTTGTCTATGCCAGGTTGCCTATCAAACAGTTCGTGGTAACGAACTGTAGTAAGCATCTAGGCCCCCTCCCACGCTCATTTTTTTCCCAATGTCAACGGATCAAAATTTTGAGATAGCCATTTTGTTCAGCATAATCGAAAACCATAATAACTATGTATTTGGGGATGATTTACTCCCCCACAATCCCTGGGGGAGGGGCTGCAAGTTACAAACTTTGACCAGTGTTTACATATAGTAATGGTTATTGGGAAGTGTACAGATGTTTTCAGGGGGATTTTATTTTGTTTGGGGGGTGGGGCTGAGGGGAGGGGGCTATGTTGGAGGATCTTTCCTTGGAGGAATCTGTCATGGGGGAAGAAAAATTCAAGGAAAAGGGCGCATGATTTTCTAGCATTACTATAAAAAAACAATGAAAAATAAACATGAAGACATTTTTTCAAATGAAAGGAAGGAGTAGCATTGAAACTTAAAACGAACAGAGATTATAACGCATATGAGGGGTTCTAAAAATACTTTAGCATAAAGAGCGAGGTATTTAGGAGGAGATAAATACCTCGCTCTTTATGCTAAAGTATTTTTAGTAATTTCAACTACTTATTCTACGGCCTTTCTGATTCAGGGGTCATTCTTAAAGAATTGGGACAAAACTTAAGATTTAGTGTAAAGAGCGAGGTATTAACGAGGACAGAAACCCCCTTGTATACATAATAAAAATATAAGATTATGAAAGTTTGTTACGTAAGTTGCTAATTTATAAGTTACGTATAATTTTTAATAATAAAAACGTTCGTTAAAAATTAAAAGTTCTAATTGCCTTTTTAAGCAACCGAAAAATTGGAGGGCAACTTGGCCTCCTTCTCCACCCCTTATTTCTCAAAATCGTCTGATCAAAACTAAGAGAAAGCCATTTAGCCAAAAAAAGAATTAATATACAAATTTCATTTTAATAATTTATGTGCGGAGAGCCAAAACCAAACATGCATTAATTAAAAAACGTTCAGAAATTAAATAAAAAAACTAATTTTTTTAGCTGAAAGTAAGGAGCGACATTAAAACTTAAAACGAACAGAAATTACTCCGTATATAAAATGGTTTGTCCCCTCCACAATCCCTCGCTCTTTACGCTAAAGTTTGATTCTTTGTCACAATTCTACTTTTTAAAACAATTAAAACTTGACTCTTTGCCACAATTCTGCTTTTTAAAACAATTAAAAGCTTTAGCGTAAAGAGCGAGGCATTGCGGAGGGAACAAACCATTTTATATACGGAGTAATTTATGTTCGTTTAATTTTTAATGTCGCTCCTTACTTTCAGCTAAAAAAATTATTTTTTTTTATTTAATTTTATCCAGAAAAGCAAGGTCAATATTTTAGACTTTGATTATATATACCTATTCTTTTAAATAAGTTTCTTTGTGCCCGGTTTTAACTTCCTAATTTAAGTGAATATAAAGATTATGCACAATATGACATTATATTTTCGCGTGACCTGTTGACTTCATCGCCGCCGTAAGTTTTCAGGTTTAAACCAGGTTTAATGCTTCTTTCGCCTCTTAACTTCACAAGTTCGGTAAAATCCACCTTTATCAGCTGTAATTCTTATGTAGAGAATATCTACTCCTAAGCATTTGGGCAAATGCACAACTGTGCTACCGATTTGCGCTAAGAAACTTTTTATTGGTTGGTTTCGGAAGTCAAGAATTTTTGTTGTTTTCGTCGTCAAGGACTCAAGGTTCAAGCTCCAGGTTTGAGTTTTAGACAAATTGAAGAACGTCAAAGAACAATTTATAAAGGCAATTCGTACATTTTAAGTTCGTACGCGAGTAGGAATTCTGATAAGAGGGTTTAGCAACGAGTTTGCCTTATTTTTACAGCTTTGATTTTATTTATTTGTTTTGCTCAATTGTTGTTTTTTAACATGAGTACAACACTAATTTAGAGCCTACAGATAATGAGTAGCCTATGATTTATTGCTTCATCTTTTTTGAATGAAATAAAAAGTAAAGATAAGGACTCCTTTGAATGTTGACTTTTGTCGCGATTCTAGTTACATTTCAGTATAATTCCACTTTTGACTACTGTGGATAATTTAACAACCAAAAAAAGTTCCACTAGAAGATGGAGTGCAAACATGGGAGATAAATCTGGGGATAGTACAAACAATGAACCAGTTGAGGGTAAGAACAGTAATTTGAATATAAATTAAGGAGTAATTGGGTCAGTAATAAATACTCGAGTTCTTGGAAATTCCAGATTTACAATACCTTTTTACAGCCATTTGCGAAGGGTTAAAATACTACTTGGCTGGAAGGTAACAGGGTCACTACTCTATTTTTCTGCGGATAGAGAATCCTCCAATATAAGAAGTTTTGAAACCTGTGTCAAAAGTGACACAGGATACTACTAGTCTGGAAACAAATTTAGAGATTTGATTAACTTAAGTCAATAAACCAATGAATCTGCACATTAGTTTTACAGGAGGGTAAAAATCGCCGCAAAATAGTATCGAGCGGGTATAGGGGTGTAGCATATTTTCCTAATAGGGTATGTCTGAACTGATTGATTGAGGGATCGAGGCTAAATGTTAAGAGACATTTACTAGGACGATTTTACTGCTATTTCTGAAGCCTGTAAACTCCTAGCGTTTTGAAGCTACTGAGAACGCAATTAGGGAAGAAAAACAGTTTTTTTCAGAAGCCGTAGTTTGTATGTTTCGTTGAAAAGGATGGAATAAGGGAATCTATTAAAACTCGTTTTAAGTAAAATGTGACAAAGAGGGAGCGGTGAATCCTTCAGTGTAGGAGATAGGGGATGAAATAAGAGTACAGGTTGAGGTTTTGGAGCAAATAACTGTGATGGGAAAACAGGTTTGGTTAAAACCCATGGTTATTTGTCCCTGGGTTAGACGAACTATTCCCACTCCTAGGAAATATTGTTTTTCTCAGATGTTTGGTTAGTTAAAGCCTGGATGTTCGTATGTAAAAGTTTTATAACAGAGTATATAGAAGTTTTGTCAAAGCCGACTGTAACCATAGAAATACGAGCTGTAAGCACGAAATGGGTGCATGTTTCGTCCATGGTAGGCTCGATTGGAACAAAAAAGCGTGCGCATGAACAAATTACTGTCGGAGTTTACATCCCCCTGCTGCTCCTGAAGACATAATTAGAGAAAGCATTACAGATTGTAGCAGCAAAAGCTATTCGGGTCTGTAGCTAACTTTTCGGAAAGCCATTATTAGAATTTTCTGTTAAGCTTGACCCCCGTCATCTTAAAATATTTTCGTTTTACTCTTGCGCATGAGCTAAACAAATAACTTCCATTGTTAAAACCATAAAATTTAACTACTTAACTAAAAAATCAAACCCAAATCCTTAAATTCTTTTTTACTAAAAAAAAAAAGCAAAACATTTTTCAAATCCTCACAAAAAATCCAAAGTCACAATTATAATCAATCTAGCGCAAAAAAAATAACAACAAGGAAAATATTGAAATGAAACAGCTAAAGCAACATTGGAAAATTTACAGAAGCTAACAGAACACCAAAGAATTATAATTAAAATAGAAAAACAATAAAGACGAAACTTCAAGTTGACATTCAGAAGTAAAAAAAAAAAACTAATTTTCCTTCAGTTCAAAGCATATTTCCAACTACGGCTTCTAGCTTTATCCCTTTTTGGGTAAAAATTTAGTTGAAGTGTCATTGGTTTTGAATGACTTTCCAAATATTAAATAAAAACTTTTTCAAGAATATTGAAAAAAAAATTGGATTTACTATATTAAGCATTCAATTATCCCTTAGTCCTCTGAAACCTAACATTTAAATTAGATAAAATCAATAAAAGAGAATCTTGTGCAAGATTACTAGAAACAGTACATTTACATTAAGTATAACAAACATTTGAAAAATTGAGCGAAAAAATATTGACGTCAGGGCCCAAAATTACGATAGGAGAAAAGAGTATAAAAGACAAGGAGAAGAGTAAAAGAGCGGCTTTTGCAATTGTGCCCTTTAGTTCTTCCTCTTTGTAATTGTAATTTTACTTTACTGATAATTTGGGAGGGACCAGATTACTTCGATGGTATGTGTTGTTATTATCATTTATTAATGCTTGTCTCTTAATTTTTAGTTAAACTTTGTTTTTGTTCTTAATTAAAAAAAAACAAACTTTTTTACACAAAGAAAATTAAAGAGCTCCATTAGACCAAAAATTAAATTGAATAATCTACCAAACGTAAAACTACCATAAATCAGGATCAATAAATAAACGAAACCAAAAATGAACAGATGTTACAATAAACAAGAGTCAAACTCAAAACGAACAGAAATTTACACGAGTAAATTTAGCGCTTTTAAGGTCTTTTTACGACCACTACATAATTTGCACTTTATAGAAAAAGATATATATTTTGAATTTTTTCACTATTTTAGCTTTAATGAATCAAGATATATTAAAACTCTTAAGAATAAATATCAGAATATGTATATCAAACTGACAATGCGATTTTATTTGTAGGATTTTTGAAAATCTTGACATTGAGAGTAGTGTTGTCATTTTTATTAGTTGATCTGAAAAATAAAACTTAATACCCTTCCCAAAATTTTCTATCTATGCTCTTTGGCAGTCTGGATACGCTTGCACTCTTTTGATTTAATTACATTATAAGAGCAGAAGTAGTAATAGAAGTAGCCCCGACAGTTTGACCTTAATATTCTCAGTCGTTTTGCGGATATTGCTAAGATGCCTTATTGGCAACCAAAATATACACAGTGCGCTTTGATTTTAAAACAATGATAGTTTTTTAGCATAATTGGTAAATTGTGTAACTGCAAGGGGCTGAACTACCCAATAGCCCTAGAGGTATAGTTACCGGACCGTTCAGCATTGCTGAACATAATGGTTGCCTCGAGATTTTTATTAGAAGTGTATCAAAATCATTGGCTAAAGAGGATGGGCCTCCTTGAAAAGAGAATTATAACTTTTAATTTCCAATCGAATTAGCTCCTTTAAAAATGTCATTGATATTACTGATGTTATTACTGATATTACTGATATTACTGATATTATTGATGTATGATGCAGCAGTCTTTGCTTATATGCCTTTTTAAAAACTTACATGCATATAGTTTTCTGTTTAATTGAAACTCCCCTTAAAAGTTTCAACACAATGCTTCAGTGTCATTTGCTGCAATAACCGTAAAAGTAGTATTAAAAGTATACACGTTGTGTCTTATGGCAATCGATAATGTACGTCATTATTGAGATATTGTTTTGAGATAATCTACATGATAATAGTTCGTTTTGATTTAGTTCAACATCCGACTAAATATTCCTTGAAACTTTCATCTTAATACCCTTAGCTTTTGTAGCAGCAGTAGTTGGATAATGCACTTAGCACCTTTGGTTTTCTCCAACATCTCCTACAGAATAGGAAAATTTCAACCTAATACCATCAACCGTTATTGAAGCATTGCTGGTAAGTCTTCTTGACGACCTATATGGGATAGTGTCTTTCAATTTAGTTCAATAGTTCCCAAAAGTTTTAGCTCACTTTAAGGCGTTTTTTCGCGTCAACTAGATAGACTGTTTGGGCTCAACCTCTGGGTGTGGACGAGCTCAACCGGTGTTTTGCATGAAAAAATGACAAACCAGGTTGTCATGAATAATAGCAGTAGTAGTAGTGCTAGAAGTAGCATTAGAGTTAAAAGTAGTAGTCTTAGCTTTAGTAGCAAAAGTAGTTGTAGTAGTAGAACCACTAGTATTATGATGCAAACATTGTCTTGGTTAGTTGAGCATCCCCCCAAAAAAACCTTTTAAGTTTCAGCTTCATATACAAACCTGTTCCTAAGATTTCCTGATATGCTCTTTTGACAATCTACATAAGGATGGGATGTTGTGATTAATTTTCCCTTCCCCCTAAAAAGTTCAACTATAAAAATTTCAACTAAAAATCAAAAGTATCCTTTTGATAACAAGTATATTTATATGCTTCTTGAAATTTTTATCTGAATGCTCTTAGCCTTTAAAAGTATTTGCAATGTTGTCACAATAATACTTACAGTAAAATTATTATGCAAATATTGTCTTTTGCTTAGTTCGATATCCTCCACAACAGGCCTGATAAGTTTTAACTTCATACAAAAACTGTTCCTGTGATATTTCTGTCATGTTTTTTTGACAATCTACAGAATGTCAAAATACAGGTATAAGGATAAGTTTTTATGATTGAGTTTCCCTTCCCCATAAAAATTACCTGAAAATTTCACCTTCATACCCTTAGGCATAGTTGTAATAGTAGTATTACAGCTCAACTTAATACAGAGAGCCATTACTATGGCATTGTCGATATATCCTTTTGATAACCGGTATATTCATATACTTCTAGAAATTTTCATATGAATGCTCATGGCCTTACAAGTAATTGCAACAGAGGTAGCAGTTGGAGCAGTAGTAATAGAACTATTAATAGTTCATTTACTAGTAGACCTAGTAAATGAAATAGTGGTAGAAATAATAGCAACAGTGTGAAAATATTGTCTTCTGGTCAATTGGTCTTCCCTTTTCAGCATTCTCTGAGAGTTTCAACTTAATACACAAATCAATTTAAAAGATACGCCATTTGGACAATCTAGGTTCAAATAGTGTTTTCTGTTAGTTGAAATTTGCCATCAATATTCTCTCTAATTTTACCTTCATAGACTTAGCCTAAATAAGACTAGTATCACAGTAATTGCGGTGGTAGTAGGAGAAGTAGTTATAGTGTTTTATTAATAGTAGTAACAGTAGTATTAATAACTATAGCAGCATGTACATATTGTCAAAGTTAATACCCAAATCCGCTCTTGAAATACGCCCTTTTGACAATCTACACGTACAAAGTGTATTTTGGTTTAGTTCAAAGTCCCCCTCAATATTCTGTAAAATTTTCACCCTCACACGCGTACCCTTAATTGTCTTGTATCATGGTAGCAGTGATAGTAGTAGGAATAGTAGTAGCAGCAGTATTAATGGCAGTAGTAGCAGGCGGTATATTATGCCTCCATGTCATCTGAAAATCCCACTCATGATACCCTAAAAGTTTCTTCTTGATACGATAAGCCGTCCCAAAAATAAATCTGAAGCACCCGTTTCAGTGATCTGTATGCACATAGTATGTTTTAATTTAGTTCAACTATCCCCTCAATATTTCCTCAGACTCTTATTTCAATATACTCAGCCTTGGTATTACTCGCTACAGAAATAGTAGTTTTAGTGATAGTAGTGGTAGTAGTAGCGGTGGTTGTAGTAGTAGCAGCGTGCAAATATTGCCTTTTGGTCAATTGATTGTCTCCCATATTAATTGCTGAGAGTTCCAAATTAATATACTTAGGCATTCCTGAGTTACACCCCTTTGACAACCCATATAAAGATAACATATTTTGATTCAGTTCAACACTCCCCTCAACCTTCCCTGAAAGCCTTGCCTGAATACCCTTCGTATTCTGGGAAAGAAGATGTAAACATCCATATCCTTCTCAATAGTGTATACTATAATATATTAAAAATGAGCGAAATCCCTGAGTTACAGCACTTGCCCTGGGGCTGTAGGGGGGGGGGGGGGGTGAAATCCTAAATAACATAATTAATAAGCCTTTCAACAATGCTGAAAAAATAGATTTATCAAAAATTTGGAATGGAAGTTCGGATTGCCCTAAAATTACTTTTGACTCTAAAAAAAAAGGCAGTTTAAGTTCCAATTTCAAATCAAATAAGCTTAAACCGAAATTTATAGGACCACCAATTCTACAAAAACTGTATATGCCACCAGGGCACAACTTACAACCTTTGCCCCAGGACTCTGTGGGTTGTTTCAACCCTGGAGCCAATGTTATATGTTCTTTTGACTATTTTAAACAAAAATACTATCTTACCATTTCAAACAGATGCTTTTGGTGAAAAGGGGGGTGGTAGGGAAGGGGGACTACCTGTCACCATCATTTCTGACTGTTGAGCTTCCAAGTTTCAACTTGGAAATTCCTTCAATTCCTTTTCCTTTTTTCAATTCCCTTCCTAATTCCTGGTCTGAAATGTTGAGAGCCAAAATAATTGGACAATATCAACGCGGTGGGACAACAAAATGTGTGGGACGACACTCTGCGATGCAACTTCGACCATGGCTAGAGGCTCATACGGAACGAGTTTTAGACTAATTGGAAACCATTCTCAGCTGGATTGCCTCGTCAGCGGGCCTCCCACTATACCTCAAGGCCATGGTCACAAAACAGTTACGTGCACCATCGGTTAGCAATTCTAGCCTCAAAACAGTTGCCACGTAAGCGCTGGGCCTTTAACGAATTTACAAATGGTTGCTTATATGTCCAAATTACTACAAAAACTTACATCCAGATCAAGATATAATGATACATCGTAAAGTTCAAAAACTATTTTAAAATTAATTACCAGATTTTATTGCACGATTTCATTAGGCACATACACTTCAAATGAATTTACACTAAAAGGAATTAAGCGTACTTTGTGAGCTGGCAAAGTAGAACTATTTTTCTTAAGTGGTGTTTTTCCATTCAGTGTCTTATGGACATACTAGACAGAATCAGGCAATGAAAAATTAAGAAAACTATCATTTCCAACACAGTACAAGCAGACAGAAGATAAATATACTTTTGCATCGACAGTTTTCTTGTACATAGACATTCTCATACACTTACAAACACGAACGAACTTTCCTGAATTGCAATTCTTTCATTTTTAGATATGCCAGAATTAGAAGTAAAGCTTTCTTCATGTACATCTAATTTGAAAGATTTCACATGGATGTGTTTCTTTCGGTGTTTATATAATCCAGCACTAGAAACGGAAGTTTTATCACACAAGTCACATTTAAAAGGTTTGTGTCTTGAATGGGTTTTTTTGTGTTCAAGCAAATTCCAACTTTGGCTAAATCTTTTCATACATATGCAACACTCAAAAGGTTTTTCCCCAGTATGTGTCCTTCGGTGTGTAGATAATCTAGAACTAGTAGCAAAACCTTTCTCACATATATTACACTGAAAAGGTTTTTCTCCTGTATGAACTCGTTTATGATCAGACAAATTGGAGCTTGTGGTGAATCTTTTCTTACAAACAGCACACTCAAAAGGTTTTTCCCCCGTATGAGTTCTCTGATGATTAGATAAACCAGAACTATAAGGGAAGCTTTTATTGCAAATATTGCAGACGAAGGGTTTTTCCCCAGTATGACCCCTTCGGTGTTTTGACAAGTTGAAATTAGAAGCAAAACTTTTCTTACAAACATCACATTCAAAAGGTTTTTCTCCAGTATGAATTCGTCTATGATCTGACAAACTGCATCTCCGGCTGAATTTTTTCTTACAAATATCACACTCGAACGGTTTCTCTCCAGAATGAACTATCTGATGAACAGTCAAATTGGAACTAGAAGCGAAACATTTCTTACATATATCACACTCATAAGGTTTTTCTCTGGGTGTTTCCCCAGTGTGAATTTTTTTATGACTAGATAAGCTAGAACTAAAAGTGAAGCTTTTCTCACAAACATCGCACTTGAAGGGTTTTTCCCCAGTATGAATTCTTCGGTGTTTAGACAGGCGGAAATTAGAAACAAAGCTTTTATCACATACATCACATTCGAAAGGTTTTTCTCCAGTATGAATTCTTCTATGATAATATAAAGGGCCGCTCCGGCTAAATGTTTTCTTACAAAAATCACACTCGTACGGTTTCTTTCCGGAATGAATTCTTTGATGAATAGACAAATTGGAGCTTCGATCAAATGTTTTCATACAAATATCACACTTGAATGGTTTCGTCCCTGCATGAATTCTCATATGATCAACCAAATTTGCCTTCCTTTGGAAATTTTCAGGACAAACTGTGCATTTAAATTTTGTTTTTCCGGATAATTTTTTGGACATAGCTTTCGGCTTCGCCTGTTTCTCGACACAATGTTGAGTAAGTGTATCAATGTTACTGGGCATTTCACGTTGACAACCTGAACCAATTTCTTGTTTTATATAAATACTTTCAAGATCGGGAATCCCAGATGTTTCATATCCTTGTTCAGTTGAAGCATTATTAAACAAAGATGCAACAGTGAGAACTAGAATAAATCAAAATCCTCTTAAATTAAATGATTAATCTGGGTCGTTTATTTTATGTTTGGCATACAATTGAGAAATCCAAATGACCTATCGCTTGGTGGCAAATTTAAATCGTTCAATTTAACGTTTTACGTGTAGTGTTCTTTTATTTAATATCTTGTTACTCTAAGTAACTTTTAAATGACGTAATACATTAATTTACTAAACGGTGATAGCATATCCAAAGGGAGGTCCAGCAAAAGAGGTGGACCTCTATGACAAAATTTCTCGAGCAGATTCATGTCTTTTCAAATATTTTCACTAGATTAATGTAGGGGATATGCACAAACTAATATATTAAACAAATATAAAGTGCTAAAGAGAAAAAAAAAACATTTAAAAACTTGAATAAAATTAGAATTATTAGACAGAATAAGGTAAATCTATAGATGTAAAAAGTAGTGTTTGTCCGTTACACTATCTTTATCGTTACACTGTCTGTCTGTCACTAAGTATGACGCCAATATAAAAAAAAACTAACTAAAGAAAACTTAAAAGAAAAAAAACAGGTTAAAAATTAAAGAAACTAAAATAAAAATAAATAAAAAAATAAACAAAAAGGAAAAAACTAAAAAAAAAATTAAAAAGAAAAAAAGAAAAAAGAAAAACTAAAAAAAGGAAAAAAAAACTAAAAAAGAACTATACATGACATCATATTCAATATGACATAAAAAGGGAAAAACTGAAAAAGATAAAAGGCATGTCGCTGTATTACAAAAGCAATGCGTGTAAAATTATCCTACAAATATAGATGTCACCAAAAAGGGAACACCAGGAGGAAACACCAGAGCAACGCAAAACCAGGCTCGCGGCTCAAAGAGAAAGGGCCAGATTAGGAATGTTCAATTTACGTCATCAATTCAATCCAAAAATGACATAGCGCTGCCGGAACCCAGAACACAAGGGGCAATAAGAATCCATATATAGAAGCCTGCCGCGTGCCATGCTAGGGCCCAGCGATGAAGCCACCGGGACCCAGCACTGTCTGTGGTTAGAATACAAGGAACAATAAGAGTAGATATACAGAAGCCTGCCGCGTGTCATGCTAGGGCCCGGTGGAGAAGCCGCCGGGACCCAGCACTGCCTGCGGTTAGAACACAAGGGACAATGAGAATCCACATATAGAAGCCTGCCGCTGGCCATGCTAGGGCCCGGCGACGAAGCCGCCAGGACCCAGCTAGTATAATCTATCTATCTATATATATAAAAATAAGTTGTCTGTCTGTGGATGGATCAGGTGACGTCACCTGAAAAAACTGGATCAGGTGACGTCAAAACTGAAAAAACTAAAAAAGGCAAAAACTACAAAAAAAACTAAAAACTAATAAAAAAAATAAAAAAGCTAAAAAACTAAAAAAACTAAAAAAAGGCAAAAACTACAAAAAAAAACTAAAAACTAATAAAAAAGCTAAAAAACTAAAAAAACTAAAAAAAGGCAAAAACTACAAAAAAAACTAAAAACTAATAAAAAAAATAAAAAAGCTAAAAAACTAAAAAAACTAAAAAAAAGGTAACAAACGAAAAAAACTAAAAACTAAAAAAAACTAAAAAAAAAAGAAAAATCTAAATAAGCTAAAAAAGAAAAAAAAGCAAAAAAATAAAGGAGAAAAACAAAACTAAAAAACGAATGTATATACAGACCGGGACACCGGGATACAAATGACGACCGGGACACAGGGAATATAAATGACGACCGGGACACAGGGACACAACTACAACGGGGACACCGGGGGAAACAGGGGGATGTAAATGACGACCGGGACAGGGAATGGTCGATTAGCAATCACCATCAACAAAGCTCAAGGGCAATCATTAGAATCATGAGGTATAGATCTGAATACAGATTGTTTTCCCATGGACCATTATATGTTGCATGTTCAAGAGTCGGTAAACCATCTATATTCACAGGTGGGACATAGGGACACAACTACAATGGCGCGTAACTATTATGGCGCGTAACGACTTACGCGCGGGGGGGGCTTGGGGGGGGCGCGAAGCGCCCCCACCAACTAGGTGTTGGGGTGGCGCGAAGCGCCACCCCAACAGCTAGTAATAAATAAATTATGAAAATTGATATGTTTATTAAAAAAAATTGTATTACAACTGAAATGAATCAATACCAAGCCTAAAATAGATCTGAAATATTGGTACTTCCTTCCTCTGATTGTTAGCAAACAGTTTATGTCGAGACAAAAGAAACAGAATTATCTATTCACAAAAAATATTTGCTAATAATTATTAACAATTCGCAGAAATGTAATAATAGGATGGGAAATTTAAGATTTTCAAAGCTGGAAATAAATTATCCAAGGATTTTTTTGGGGCCAAGTGGATCTCAAAATAGTAAAAAGTCGCATGCTAAGAATAAAATAAAATGTATTAGCAATCCTTAGTTCCCTATCAATGCTTTAAGCTAGAAGTTAGTCATCCTTCGGTGACGAAAAAATCCATTTTTTTTACATTCATATACAGTTTTAACTGTCATTCACACAGTTTTAGATGTCATTTTTGTTCTTTAAATTAGCTTTTCCTTAAATACTTTCAGATTGTTGTTAATTTTCTCTAAGTATATTATAGGCCTACTATTTACAGGGCATAGAAGACTTCTAAGTGTGGTGTTCACTTTGTATAGTATATTTGATTTGGGCAGACTGTGAGATGCACCCTTTCGTTTTGCATACTTAAAACACGAAAGTAAATCGGTAAATCTGAAAACATACCCCCGTCGTCATTAGCATCTACCTCTTGTTTAAAAGTGGCTGAATCTGGCTCAGACTCTGCAGCTGTACAATGAGGAGAAGTCAAGGGATTGTCTTCCACTTTAGGTGATACACCAGGATGTGTACAATCAAAACAATCCATACTGTCATTTGGGAGAATGTCTTCACATTCAACTTCTAAAAAACACAAGCTAATATACCCAACCTTAGGACAAAGTAAGTTTGTTAATTATAAAATATCAAAGACAACACAACTTTTATACTGTGCTTTAGAGATGAGAATAGAGGCTTGAAATGAAAAGCGGATAAATTTGCAATAAAGCTAAGCAGAAAAGACCAATCCAGATTAAATCGTCACTGTTAAATTTTGTGCAACAATAATTGACGTATTCGTATTAGGCGAATTGTAAATCAGAAGCAAGTATTACTTTGTAATATACCAACAGGTTGACAGGACATATACAAAGTACCTTTTCACTAAAAAAAGGTCCACCTTTTTTTGGCTTTGTGAGTATCTAAACAGATGAATATACTGATAAACATTAATTCTATACTCTTTAGAAGGGCTGCAGTAAATCACAGGTTGACAGGAAGTATAATATAAAGGAATATTTAAATGACCAAGAGGAGATTTATCCTAGTCTGTCCCATTATTAACTGATGTATTCAAATTGACGTAGTCGGGAAGAGTATATTCGTTGTCTTTCAACCTCATATTAAGCAATGTCCCAACATCACAAGCTTTACAAGTCTTAAAGTGCCTTTTAGACGTGAATAGATTGATCAATTTTTGACACTTGAATCCAGTCTATTAGAATTAATTTTTAGCACTAATAACTGGTATAGCTACATCAAGATCTTGACTTGAATAATTTTGAATAGGAAGCTTTCAATCATTAAAGATATATTTACTATGATCCAAACGTAACACATAATCCATAGGCAGCAAACTTTAGATATACTAAGAACTATTTAAACCTAAATCAATTTAATACTTTTGAACTATTGAATTCAGTGCATCTGAATCAATTTTATACTTTTCAGAACTTGAATTCGGTGTAACTGAATAAACTTAGTACTCTTCAGCAACTGAAATCAGTGAATCAAATTTATTTCATACGCTAACGAACACGGTTACATCAAGAACTTGAGGAAATCGAGGGACTTCTGCAAGGGAAGGGGAATTTTCCATGGGGAATATTTTACGGGGGCAAGGGTGATCAGCGGCTCTCGGGGATCAACGGCATGGACCGGGATTTCTCTGGGATGAGGAAATTAAAATAAAACTAAGGATACTGATTCTGCTCTGGCCCTCCACACATCACTGAAAATCCATATCGTTTAGGTATTTGTGATGAGAGTTTTAGGAAGGCAATTGGGAAAATAATTCATAGACAGAGACTTTTTTAAATAGAGATTCTGGGGATATTCCTATAAACCCAGTTTCCGATAACTTAAAATTAAAAGGTTTAAATAACGTTTTATTCTTCAGTTTAAATTAAGATTCTTTGACCACACCTTTCATGAAGATTAGGTCAGTAGACAATGTAAGTCAATCTCCAAGCAGAGAATTCTTGCCTAATCTAAATGGTGATTGGTGTTCTGTTTATTATGGCCAGGATAAAGATAATTTGCGATACAAATGAATGTCATATTTAGATACAGGATGCAGTTCTGGGTACATATTTGCACATTACCGGGGTGAGGGTATATACTCTGTAAATATATATATTATAAGAAATTCATGAATTTCTTAGAAAAAACTGCAAAAACCCGGAAAGAAGTGGAGATGAAGCCCTGCAAAATGTGGAGATGAAGCCCTGCAAAACCCTGCTCCCCTGCAAAATGTGTTAACTATGATTATTCTAAATATTATGGAGTAAGAATTGTTTTCTAAACATGTTTCCTTATATTCAACTGGGCTCCTAGGCTTATGATACTGGTAGGCTATTTAAAGATTTACATATTATAAGATTTATATTTATATTTAAAGATTTATATATATATATATATATATATATATATATATATATATATATATATATATATATATATATATATATATATACTAGCTGTTGGGGTGGCGCTTCGCGCCACCCCAACACCTAGTTGGTGGGGGAGCTTCGCACCCCCCAAGCCCCCCCGCGTGCGTAAGTCGTTACGCGCCATTGTAGTTGTGTCTCTATGTCCCACCTGTGAATATATATATATATATGTGTTTTTAACTACGTAAAACTAGCGAATATACAACATTCTTTGCTGTCCCATTGTCTGTGCATATAAATAGATTGTCAGGTTTACCGAATCTTGAACATGCAACATATAATGGTCCATGGGAAAACAATCCGTATTCAGATCTATACTTCATGATTCTAATGATTGCCCTTGAGCTTTGTTGATGGTGATTGCTAATCGACCATTCCCTGTGTCGCCGTCGTCATTTATATATCCCCCTGTGCCCCCCGGCGTCCCCGTTGTAGTTGTGTCCCTGTGTCCCGGTCGTCATTTATATTCCCTGTGTCCCGGTCGTCATTTGTGTCCTGGTGTCCCAGTCTGTGATTTTTCTTTGAGTGTCCCGGGCGTCATTTATATTCCTTGTGTCCCGGTCGTCATTTGTGTCCCGGTGTCCCGGTCTGTATATACATTCGTTTTTGAATTGGTCGTTTTTTTTAGTTTTTAGTTTTTTACCTTTTTTTTTAGTTTTTTTAGTTATACCTCATGATCCTAATGATTGCCCTTGAGCTTTGTTGATGATGATTGCTAATCGAACATTCCCTGTGTCCCCGTCGTCATTTATATATCCCCCTGTGCCCCCCGGCGTCCCCGTTGTAGTTGTGTCCCTGTGTCCCGGTAGTCATTTATATTCCCTGTGTCCCGGTCGTCATTTGTATCCCGGTGTCCCGGTCTGTATATACATTCTTTTTTGAAATGGTATATGATGAAATATGATTTATATATATATATATATATATATATATATATATATATATATATATATATATATATATATATATATATATATATATATACTAGATTTATATATATATAAATATATATATATAAATCTACTGTGTCCCGGTCGTCGTTTATATTCCCTGTGTCCCGGTCGTCATTTGTGTCCTGGTGTCCCAGTCTGTGATTTCTCTTTGAGTGTCCCGGGCGTCATTTATATTCCTTGTGTCCCGGTGTCCCGATCGTCATTTGTGTCCCGGTGTCCCGGTCAGTATATACATTTGGTTTTGAATTGGTCTTATTTTTTAGTTTTTAGTTTACCTTTTTTTAGTTTTTTTAGTTATACCTCATGATCCTAATGATTGCCCTTGAGCTTTATTGATGGTGATTGCTAATCGAACATTCCCTGTGTCCCCTTCGTCATTTATATATCCCCCTGTGCCCCCCGGCGTCCCCTTTGTAGTTGTGTCCCTGTGTCCCGGTGTCCCAGGCTGTGATTTCTCTTTGAGTGTCCCGGGCGTCATTTATATTCCTTGTGTCCCCGTTGTCATTTATATCCCCCTGTACCCCCCGGCGTCCCCGTTGTAGTTGTGTCCCTGTGTCCCGGTCGTCATTTATATTCCCTGTGTCCCGGTCGTCATTTGTATCCCGGTGTCCCGGTCTGTATATACATTCGTTTTTCAAATGGCATATGATGAAATAAATTTTTGTATTTTTCCCCTTTTTTCTTTTTAGTTTTGTTTTTCCTTTATTTTACATTTTTTCTTTTTTTTTCTTTTTTAGTTTTTCTAGTTTTTAGCTTTTATTAGTTTTTCTTTTTTTTTCTTTTTAGTTTTTTTTTACTTATGTCCTGGTTGTCATTTATACTTCCTGTGTCCCGATCGTCATTTGTGTCCCGGTGCTTTGTTGATGGTGATTGCTAATCGAACATTCCTTGTGTCCCGGTCGCTTTCTCTTTGAGTGTCCCGGTCTGTAATTTCGTCAGTCGAAAACATGACGTCAGTCGACACACAAACATGACGTCACTCGATAGACACACACATAGACAACTTATTTTTATATATATAGATAGATAGATGTGCCGGTGTCCCGGTCGTCATTTGTGTCCCGATGTCCCGGTCTGTAATTTCGTCAGTCGAAAACATGACGTCAGTCGACACACAAACATGACGTCACTCGACAGACACACACACACACAGACAACTAATTTATATATATATATAATATATATATATATATATATATATATATATATATATATATATATATATCTATATATAAAAATAAGTTGTCTGTCTGTCGAGTGACGTCATGTTTGTTTGTCGACTGACGTCATTTTTGTCGACTGACGAAATTACAGACCGGGACATCGGGACACAAATGACGACCGGGACACAGGGACATAGGGAATATAAATGACGACCGGGACACTCAAAGAGAAAGCGACCGGGACACAAGGAATGTTCGATTAGCAATCACCATCAACAAAGCACCGGGACACAAATGACGACCGGGACACAGGGAATATAAATAACGACCAGGACACTCAAAGAGAAATTGCAGACCGGGACATCGGAACACAAATGACGACCGGGACAAAAATGACGACCGGGACACCGGGAATATAAATGACGACTGCGACACTCAAAGAGAAATTACAGACTGGGACATCGGGACACAAATGACGACCGGGACACAGGGACATAGGGAATATAAATGACGACCGGGACACTCAAAGAGAAAGCGACCGGGACACAAGGAATGTTCGATTAGCAATCACCATCAACAAAGCACCGGGACACAAATGACGACCGGGACACAGGGAATATAAATGACGACCAGGACACTCAAAGAGAAATTGCAGACCGGGACATCGGAACACAAATGACGACCGGGACAAAAATGACGACCGGGACACCGGGACACAGGGAATATAAATGACGACTGCGACACTCAAAGAGAAATTACAGACTGGGACACCGAGACACAAATGACGACCGGGACACAGGGGAACAACAACAAAGGGGACGCCGGGGGGCATAGGGGGAAATAAAAATGACGACGGGGAAACTAGAAAAAGGTAAAAACTACAAAAAAACTAAAAAGAAAAAAACTAAAAAAATGAAAAAAACTGACAAATAAAGGAGAAAAAGAAAACTAAAAAATAAAAAAAAACTAAAAAAGGTAAATATATTCAAGCCGAAGTAGCTGAGTTGGTAAAGCGTTATGTTCCAGGTTCTAGGTCCCAGAGGTTCCAGGTTCGAACCTTGGCTTTAGCATTAATACAAAAGAAGAAAAAAATCTAAAAAAGAAAAAAAAAACTAAAAAAAGGGTAAAAACAGCAAAAACACTAAAAAGAAAAAAAACTAAAAACTAATAAAAAACTAAAAACTGAAAAATAAAGGAGAAAAAGAAAACTAAAAAAATTAAAAATAAAAGAAACTAAAAAAGGTAAAAACTACGAAAAAAAACAAAAAGAAAAAAAACTAAAAAGCTAAAAAATAGGTAAAAACCAAAAAAAAAACTAAAAACAAAAAAAAACAAAAAATTTATTTCATCATTTACCAATTCAAAAACGAATGTAGCCTATAGATAGACCGGGACACAGGGAGTATAAATGACGACCGGGACACTCAAAGAAAAATTACAGACTGGGACACCGGGACACAAATGACGACTGGTACATGTGTGTCGACTGACGTCATGCTTGCGTGTCGATTGACGTCATGTTTGTCGACTATAAATGACGACTGGGACACAACTACAACGGGGACATGATATATATATATATATATATATATATATATATATATATATATATATATATATATATATATATATATATATATATATATATATATATATATATATATATATATATATATATATATATATATATATATATATATATATATTCACAGGTGGCACACACAGGGACACAACTACAATGGCACGTAACTAATATGGCGCGTAACAACTTCCACGCGCGGGGGGGCTTGGGGGGGGGGGCGAAGCACCCCATCAACTAGGTGTCGGGGTGGCGCGAAGCGCCTCCCCAACAGCTAGTTTATATATATATATATATATATATATATATATATATATATATATATGTATATATATATATATATATATATATATATATATATATATATATATATATATATATATATATATATATATATATATATATAGTTGTCTGTATGTTATGTCTGTCGAGTGACGTCATGTCATCATGTCGTCATGAAGTTAGTTGTCGTCATGTTTGTTATGACGATGACGTCATTAAAGGTATTTAAGACATTCGTTCAAAGACAAATTTTTAATTCTAAGAAGATCGTGGTCGGAAAAATGTTTAATTGTAAAATGACTGAAGAACCTACAATTGCAACAGCCGAGGAAGCTGATCAAAGAGTTTATGCCAAAAAAGTTGCTGCTGATAGAGATAGTAAGAAAAGAAAGCGTGCCGAGGAAACACAAGAACAGCAGGAAAACAGGATTGCGGCTGATAGAGAAAGTAAGAACAGAAAGCGTGCCAAGGAATCACAAGAACAACTTGAAAACAGGCTTGCGGCTTCAAAAGATAATGCCAGATTAGGAATGTGCAATTTCCGTCAACGAAGGCGTGTCGAAGAACTACCAGAGCAACGCGAAACCAGACTTGTGAAAAAAGAAGGCGTGCCGAGGAATCACAAGAACAGCAAGAAAACAGGCTTGCGGCTGATAGAGAAAGTAAGAAAAGGAAGCGTGCCGAGGAATCACAAGAGCAACCTGAAAATTATCGCCTGGCATTCAGGTACAGCCCAGTCGATGACTATAGCTTGAGTAGATGTGTTCAAATCGGGACTATGTATAAAATTTGTCCCTACTGCAAGGCCTTGAAATTGAATGGTGAAACAATGGGAATGTGTTGCGCCTCAGGAAAAGTTAAACTTCCTCAACGGGCTGCACCCCCAGAGCCATTGAAGACTTTGCTTACTGGAACTAGGTCAGAATCTAAGCGTTTTGTATCACAGATCAGAAAATATAACTCATGTTTACAAATGAAGTCGTTTGGTGCCCAAATCGAAAATCCAGATCAATATATGCCTACTTTCAAAGTAAAAGGGGAAATTTATCATAGAGCAGGGTCCCCTCTACCATTCTCAGGCAAGAATCATAAATTTTTACAATTGTACTTCATCAGTGATAGAAATTCTGAATTGAATGCACGTTGCGAAATTTCTCCCGACGTTGGAAGGACAATTTTTTCCCAATTACAACATCTTTTCCACGAAAATAATAATTTAGTGCGTCTGTTCAAAACAGCCATCGATTTGATGCCTACTGATACGCATAAAATTGTTATTTCCGCTGACAAAACGTCTCCTGGCCAACAGGTGCGTAGATACAATGCTCCAACTATCGACGAAGTGGCAATCGTTATGGTCGGTGATCAGTTTTTACCTCGAGATATTATTCTTCATAAGCGAAACGCTCGGTTGGTAAGAATTGCTGAAACTCATCGATGCTACGATGCCCTAGAATATCCTATCATTTTTTGGGATGGAGCCGACGGCTATCACTTTAATATTAAATTGATAAATCCAGCCACTAACAAAGAAATGAATAAGAAATGCAGTGCAATGCATTATTATTCCTATATACTAATGATTCGGCAGGATGAAGACAATTATATTTTAAAATGCCGTCAATTGTTTCACAAATACGTCGTTGATATGTATGCAAAAATTGAATCAGAACGTTTATTAAGCTCCCCTCTGAACAATACATTCATTTGCGAGATGCAGTTGTAAACGACGGTAATACCACAAACGTTGGAAGATTAACGATTTTACCTTCGTCATATGCTGGCAGTCCCCTTCATATGCATGAATATTCTCAAGATGCTATTGCGTATGTTCGTCTCTATGGTCGTCCAAATTTATTTATTACATTTACGTGTAATCAATCTTGGGACGAGATACAGCAGCTTTTACTTCAAGGACAATCGGCGGTTCATAGACATGACATTACGGCCCGTGTCTTCCGGCAAAAGTTGAAATCACTGATAAACTACATAGTAAAACTTGAAGTGTTTGGGTCAGTGCAATGCTGGATGTACACAGTGGAATGGCAAAAACGAGGATTGCCACACGCACATATACTAATCTTGAAAATGTCGATAAGGGGTTATATGATATTGTTGTAAAAAAATGATACATGGACCTTGCGGTGCACTGAACGAAAATTCACCATGCATGGCCAAAGGAAGGTGCACAAAGCAATATCCTCGACTTTTAGTACCCAACACAATTACTGGCAATGATGGTTACCCACAATATAGAAGAAGATCTACTGAAGATGGCGGTAAAACATCAATAATAAAGAAGCGTAACGGTCCCACCTTCGAAGTAGATAACCAGTGGGTTGTTCCATATTCCCCATTATTATTAAAAACATTTAATTCACACATAAACGTTGAATACTGTAACTTCGTAAAGGCAATCAAATACATATGTAAATACGTCAACAAAGGCAGTGACATGGCAGTTTTTGGCTTGCAGTCCGAAATCAAAGATATCGACGAAATTGTACAATATCAGGCTGGAAGATATATAAGCAGTAATGAAGCTGTTTGGCGAATTCTTTCATTTCCGATACATGAACGTAGTCCAGCTGTTGTTCACTTAGCGGTACATTTACAGAGTGGTCAACGTGTTTATTTTCGGAATCCAACGTGAAACAAAGAGCCCTGAATCCACCGGATACAAAGTTAACTGCTTTCTTTTCGCTATGCAAAAATGATTCTTTTGCAAACAAAACTGGTGTATACTGAAGTGCCTTCGTGTTACACGTGGAATGCTAAAAATAAAGTATTTGAACGTCGAAAACAGGGTAAGTCAGTCGACGGCCAGCCTACCATCTTCAAAGATACCACGATAGGAAGACTCTACACCGTTCATCCCAATCAACATGAATGCTTCTTTCTACGCCTGCTTTTGGTGAACGTACCCGGTCCGACGTCCTTTGAGTATTTGAGAACTATAAACTGTACTATACATGACACTTACCGTAGTGCATGCCAAGCTCTGAATTTATTGGGATGACCAACACTGGGATAACTGCATCAATGACGCGTGCGAAACTTCAACTCCAAGTCAAATTCGTGTATTGTTTGAAATCATACTAACAACTTGCTCTCCTTCAGCTCCTACAGAGTTATGGGAAAAATATAAATCAAAAATGTCCGAAAATCGAAAACGAAAAAACGAAATGTCCTGAAGATCGAAAACGGTTAGAGACGTCAGAAATGACTTTTGATTTTACATCAGAAATTTATAACTACACTTTAGTTATTATAGAAGATTTGAGCGTATGTATGGCAAACAAACCTCTTCAGGATTTGGGAATGCCTTCACCTAATCGTACTGCTGCTGTTTCGACATGAGTAGAATTGGATCGTGAACAAAGTTACAGTACGAGTGATCTATTGTCGTATGTACAAAATAACATTTCCAAGTTAACGTCGGAACAAAAAGACATTTATGATACGATAATGCATTGTGTCAATAACAACGTTGGAGAAATTTTCTTTTTGAATACGCCAGGAGGTACTGGTAAAACGTTTGTGATAAAACTGATTCTGACATCAATTCGATCAAAAAATGATATAGCGTTGGCAATTGCGTCGTCCGGAATAGCCGCAACGTTGCTGCCTGGTGGAAGAACTGCTCATTCCGCTTTGAAATTGCCTCTGAATTTGCATTCTACAGAAACTACCACGTACAATATTTCCAAATCATCTGGGATGGGTAAATTATTGCAGCAATGCAAACTTATTATTTCGGACGAGTGAACAATGGCACACAAAAAATCGCTCGAGGCTCTTGATCAATGTTTGAAAGATTTGCGAGGGAATTCGAAACCCTTTGGCAGCACATTAATATTGCTTGCAGGAGATTTCAGGCAAACATTACCTATAATACCTAGATCAACCCCTGCAGACGAAATGAATGCTTGCCTGAAAAATTCTAATTTATGGACACACGTAAAAACATTAAAATTAACTACAAATATGCGTGTCCGATTGCAAAACGATGACTCTGGTCAAACATTTTCAGATCAATTGCTGGCAATTGGAAACGGAAAGCTCCCAGTAGACTCAATTTCAGGACGTATACAACTACCTGCTGAATTCTGTAATTTAGTGACGTCCAAAAATGAATTGATTGAAAAAGTATTTCCGAATATTCCAAACAATTATAAAAAGACCGATTCTTGCACCCAAAAATATAGACGTCGACGAAATCAACAATATTGTTTTGACCAAGATTCGAGACCAGGCAGTCCTTTACAAGTCAGTCGACACAGTTTTGGAACCAAATGAGGCGGTTAATTATCGATCTGAATTTTTAAATTCCGCTGATCTTTCAGGGTTTCCGCCACACGTGCTACAACTAAAAATAGGCGTACCAATAATATTGTTACGTAACATAAGCCCACCAAAGCTTTGCAATGGCACGCGACTTGCCGTAAAAAAAAACAATGGAAAACGTAATAGAGGCCACAATCTTGACAGGCCCTTTTAAGGGTGAGGCTGTTCTTATTCCTCGCATTCCCATGATTCCAACGGATCTGCCTTTTCAATTTAAAAGATTGCAATTCCCAATTCCATTAGCATTTGCAATCACCATCAACAAAGCTCAAGGTCAATCATTAGAAAAATAATGGTATAGATCTTAATACTGATTGTTTTTCAAATGGACAATTGTACGTTGCATGTTCGAGGGTCGGTAAACCTGACATTCTATTTATATGCAGCGACAATTGGACAGCGAAGAATGTTGTATATTTGCAAGTTTTACGCAGTTAATTTGTATTGTATCTATCTATCTATCTATATATATATATATAAACGAGTTGTGTGTATGAATGTTTGTTTGTTTGTAAAAAGAGCATTTGCATATGACGTCATTATAAGTACATAAGGCTTTGTATATGCACAGACAATGGGAAAGCCAAGAATGTTGTATATTCACAAGTTTTACGTAGTTCAAAACACATATATAAATCTATCTATATTCATAGGTGGTACACAGGGACACAACTACAATTGCGCGTAACTAATATGGCGCGTAACGTCTTACATTCGGGGGGGGGGGGGAAGCGCCCCTACCAGCTAGGTGTTGGGGTGGCGCAACAGCTAGTATATATATATATATATATATATATATATATATATATATATATATATATATATATATATATATATATATATATATATATATATATATACTAGCTGGGTCACGGCGGCTTCGCCGCCAGGCTCAAGCAGGGCACGCGGCAGGCTTCTATATATGGATTCTCATTGTCCCTTGTGTTGTATTGCAGTTTTTTCAAAGATATTTAATAATTAAAGCAAGTCCAATTTCTAACAATGATATCTACTAAGCTTCAAAGTGCTGGTCTTCTTTTACAAGGTTTTTGAATTCTTGTAATCCCTTGTTTTTCTATTTTAATTTTTGTTTTCTTTTTTTTTTTTTTTTTTTCTTTTTTTTAGTTTTTTTTAATTTTTTCTTTTAGTTGTTTACTTTTTTTTATTTTTTTTTTATTTTTTTTTCTTCTTTCTTTATTTTATTTCTCTTCAGTTTTCATTTTTTCCGGAACGTGCCCCAGCAACACGTGTGCAAGGTGCTAATTTTTAACTGCGTAAAACTTGCGGATATACAACTGGTAATTTCTCTGATATACTCTGGTAATTCCTCGACACGCATTTTTTTTTAATTTCCCTTTCAGCCACAAGCCAGGTTTCGCGTTGGTCTTGTAATACATCGACACACTTTCTTTTGGTAATTTATCTCTGAGCCGCAAGCCTAACCCCGCTCCCCTCCTAAAGCAACACATATGCAAGGTGATCATTTTTAACTGCGTAAAACTTGTGGATATAAAAAATTCCTCGCAGTCCCATTGTCTGTGCATATGAATAGATCGTCCGGTTTACCGATTCTTTTGTTGCATAGTTCTGTGAATAGTTTTGTTGAATACGTGCCAGTTTCCTGTCTCTAGCCGCTAGCATGGCTAGCGCACACTGTGTCCCAAAAATAAATCAAGTTTTCATAACTGTATTGGTATCTAAGCTGTGTGATAACAAGAGACTGCAGTCAGACAGATGGCCTTTTGAGCTTGGTAATACAGCTATATAGAAAAAAAAAATCCAAACCTGTTACTGCCAGCATCTTAGCGCTTTTTTGCTGTGAAAATTGTCCTTGTAAAATATGTAAGATACCGGTAAAACACCGGTAAAATACGTACGTTACCCAATTTTACCAGTTACAACACTACAATTGATGCATTCACATTACAACTTTTTTGAAAACATCAGGATCTTTTGAACCAATTCGGGTTCTTTCTCATACAACATATTGAATGAAAATCCAAATCCTGTGCTTTAACTGTTCCTTGAGTGTTGCATACTTCATTTCGTGTTCATGTAAGAAATTGGTTGTTTGGATGCTTAAAGACTGGTTTTATCAAGAGCTGATACTTGGGGTTAAATTTTGGAAAGCGTTTAAATTTGGGGTATACCATTTTCGAAAATAAAGGGATAAATTCCACAAAGCAAATATAAAATAAAAAAATGATGTGATTTCTTTAGGTAAAACAGCTGCCAAATTTTGAAAACTACAAACTAACAAGTTTTGCAAGAAAACGCTTTCCAAAAGAGAGAAAACGCTCTTTTATAGAGAAAGGAGAAGATGTAAGAAAAATGGACCAACCTTATTGAATTTGACGGCTTGTTGGAGGGAACAGAGGATCTTTTTCCCTCAGAGACGTGTTACTAAGCTAAATTATGGTTAATCAAATATTAACTAGGCCTAGAAACAACAACAAGCTTAAAAGTGAAATAATCTTGAGCACTCAGAAAAAGGCCTCTTTTAGCAATTAAATAGTGACTATGGGCATAGTGCAAATAATTGACATATTTGGGTTGTGGTAAGCCCTCAATCCTCCCCTAACTTGCAATACAATTTTGGAACCAAATATTTTTTTTAACCTTTTAAAAATTTCTTTAGGATATTTTTTTTTGAAAAATAATTAACGAAAAATGAATCATTTTTCTGTTTCCTTAGATTTATTCCTGTTGTTCTTTTGTTTAATGAAATTTGCTTTGTCTTTCACTTTTCCTTATAAGATACCCTAGGCATATTCTAGTATTTTTTAGATCATACCTTTCTTTAGAAAAATTTTAAGAACATTTAACATTGACATAAAGAATGAAACGAGCAGGAAAAAATAAGAAATAGAAGGTAAACCTTGAAAAATAGTACTGTGAATAAGTTAATAAAAACTACAACAAATAAAATGAAAATGAATATTCCAATTAAACTTGAAAAAATTAATTAACCATAAACACACCTGGGCTACAACACTATCAAATACTCGAAAGCATAGAGCATCAATTGCATTTTATTGGAAACTGATTACCTTGCTTAACAACAGCAAAATCACAGAGGTGGGTTGTATCCATTGTTTACCAATCCACTCTACGCAGTTGGCTTTCACCTGGCTGGACTACTCCATGTACATTGAAATCTACTCATAATATTTGACAAATTTTCATATCCTATCTTTGAAAGAGTAAGCAGGGATCAAAACCTAAAAACATTCAAAAAAATTTTGAAATTTGGTACATGGAAGCTGAAAACTTTGGAGGGAAAAAGTATTTAGCCAACCTATAATCAATACAGGAAACAAAAATTTAGAACTCAGATTGTTTAAATGGAGAAACATTCAAATTTAAATTCAATGATTTGGAATGTGAAGCTTGTTCATCACCAGAGAATGGAGTGGGTTTGACAAAACTGTATTTTATTGTGGGAAATTTATTATCAATATTCTGACTTATCATTATTCAACTTTAGTAAACAGTCTTATGGTAGATACATGTTGATTATTTGGGTCTACGCTGGTTCCCGGGACCATATAAAATTCTTTGAATGGATCCTACAGCTTCCATATAAGGAACGTAGAAAAAAATATCGCTTTCAAACGAAATAACACTAATAGGACAGCAGCAAGTAAAACTGTGATTATTGTGATCTCCTGGAGATTTCTTATTGTTTTTGATTAGGCATAAACGTCTTATGTCTGGGCAGATGACAGATTACCTGGTATGTTTTTTATTCTTACCAATTAACCATAATTGCCAACAGGAAACACCTGTTTGGGTTAGTCTGAATACATGGAAATAAATGCAAATCCTGATTTTTCAAAAAAAAATCAGGATAAGCTGGTGGCCATGGAAGTACTGTTTTCAACTAAAACCTTAAGCCATTCCTGAACTATGGCAGAAATACTCCATGGTAACCTAAATACAAAAAGTTGTTTATTTACCCTCGTCTCCTCACCCACAATAAAAGTTATGTCTATTTGGAACTCCAATAATACCTGAGTTTTGAATCAATTCTTGAAGCAGTCCAGAAGATATAAGAGAGATGTAGAGGGAGTAAACAAAGCAGTAAAATATGAATTGAAGAGATGTGAAGAAAAGGCTAAGTAAAATTTGTAAAATAAGGTACTCTCCAGAATATATAGGGCAAAATCGGTGTTGTAGAGTTGTAGAATAGTTAAGACCAGTTGAGCAGTTTTTTTTTTTTTTTTTTTTTTTTTTTTTTTTTTTTTTTTTTTTTTTTTTAGGGGGTGTATATGTTAGATGTTAATAACAGTGGATCCACAGTGGTATGATAGTGGATATATGTTAAAAATAGTGGAGCTTTCTTTTTGTTTTACCATCTTAATAACTCATTCCTATTCTCTATATATAATCCTTAGGGGGTGTATATTTTAGATGTTAATAATAGTGGATCTTTCTTTTTGTTTTACCATCTTAATAACTCATCCCTATTCTCTCTATATAATCCTACACTAAATATGAAATGAACAAAAACAAAATGTACCACTAAACTTCTTACTTTATGCTCTCTTTCAATATGATAGTTGTTGCCCCAAAATTACACCCCATCCCTGTTAATGGAAACGTACATAGCCCTAATAATATATTTTTCTGATCTTTACATTTTTTGATCAACTGTAAAACAAGTCATTCTGCATTGATTTGGAGATATCCATATTAGCAAATGTGATTGAACTGAACATGGGATAATTTGTTTTTATTTTACTAGATTAAAATTATACTAGTACTACTACTACTACTAATACTAATAACTCACCATAGCATCAAGCCGCCTGTAGCCAGCACAGCTATGCATGCTCCTCCTCCAATCCAAAGGAAACAGGACAATCTGATTATTCTAAATATTCTGTAGGTACTTATATGTTATAATACCCATTCTATTAAGTCCTTCATTCATTGACATACTGTTGACCCAGTTTCTTCATTAGGTTCTTCAGCTTAATGTGAAACAAGACAAAGACAAGTGACAGATTGGATAGGAAATAGATAATTTGAGCTAAATATTTGCACATTCGAGGTTGGAGTGTGTGAAGTATTTGGACAGTTTGAAGTCAGAAAACAAATCTTACTCCATAATACACAGAATAATTATACTTAACACATTTTGCATGCATAACCTCTATACTTTACCCTCCCCTTAATTTGCAAAAATATGGGCCGAATTTGGGTAAAATTATAGCAGTTCATATAACTGGCTTTCCTATAAAGTGAACATACCACTTGACGCCTTTTCTTTATGTTCTTTATGAATATAATAATCACTTATACCTTAAATTGAGATTTAAGCACTTTTTAAACTCTTAAAATGACAAATTTTCAAAAAATTATGTCAGTTCATATAACTGACTTACCAATAAAGCAAACCTTGACTTACCAATAAAGCATACCACTTGATGCCTTTTTTATGTTCTTTACAAATATAATAAATGCTTCTACCACAAATTCGAATTTAAGCACTTTCTGAGCTCTTAAAAATGACGAATTTTAATTAAAGTATGACTTTAAGTTGGTCGCATTACCACCTTAAAAGATAGGAGGGGAAAAAATTTGCCTGCTTTTTGCTAAATCAGTCATTTCCAATTCCCATACTGAGGACTTACTCCATGATTTTCACAATCTCATTAGACTCCAACTCCCCTGGTCAGCCTCCTTAGCAATCCCAACTTACTCTCCAATCCATGCTGTTACAGAGAGGTTTCGTAAAAGTTTTATCCCCTTTATTCTGGAACACCTTAATAATAATAATTCGTGATTATGTACTTGCAAATTCCCCTTTTCCTCTATTGCCGTTTTTATTTTTGATTTACTGTAATGTTTTTGTAATTTAATTGTCAAGTTTATTATTTGCCCTTTATCTTTGATGATTTTGCCTTTTTAATTTCCTTTTAATTTTAAGTGTTTGACTTAATGTACTGATTTGAATTTTTTTTCTAAACTCTTAATGAAATGTAAAGCAAATTCGGCTCTATAGAGCTTGTGATAGTCTTTTGAAAATAAAAATTATCTTATCTTACTTATTGCCCATTATCTACAAAATAATACTACATTTTCTCAGTGCCATTTTTTTTATCAATTTTGAAAAAATAATATAAAATTTTCTCAGTGCTAAAATTATTTATAATAAGGTCAATTAGGGTAGGTTAAAAAGTTCTTAAATTTGAATGTAAGGTAAAAGCAATTATTATATTTTAAAGAGCATAAAAAAGGCATTCGGTTAGGTTAAAAATGCTTAAATTGGAATTTAAGGTAGAAGCAATTATTATATTTGTAAAGAGCATAAAAAAGGCATCAGGTTAGCTTAAAAAGTGCTTAAATTTGAATTTAAGGTAGAAGTACTTATTATATTTCTAAAGAGCATAAAAAAGGTACCAAGGGATATGATCACTTTATTGGTAATTATTTGAATTGCTATAATTTTACCCAAATTTGTTTCTAAAGTATTATATTTTCACCATAGTTTGTGATGTCTCATTAGGATTAGTCAGAGAAATGGTTTCTGCTTTGATGGAGAACTTAATACAGGCAATATAACAGATCAGTACAATTCTGCACATTATAAAGTAAGAATTTCATTGTTTTTGTTAGTTTCCTACATGGCCTAAGGCTATATGAAACCATTATTAGTGGAGAGGGCTGGGAATCAATTGCCACAATGTGAACAGAACCAAAAAAACTAGTAGTTTAGAAATGTTTCTGTTGTTGATTAATCTGAATCTTTCCTTAATCTAAAGTTTCTGATTTCTAAGGATTAGAAGATTTTAGGGTAAAATACCAGCATTTAATTGAACAAAATTATGTAAAACCCAAACCCTCACATCTTCTTACCAAATAAAAATTGAGGAGAATTGTATATATAAATGAATAGCACATAATATGAAACAGTTATCAATATAGTTATTATTAACATTATTTAAGATCAAAAACTTGCATATATTAAATTGCTGACTTACCTGGAAGGACCCCTATTTAGAAGTATGGTAAAATTCTAGTTTAGTGACTTCTTGCTATCTTGGAAAGGGGTTAGTTTAGGAAAATGAAACTTTCAGGGATGGGTCTACAGGCTAAAGTATGTCTGGGAAGGTATTTTAAAGTACCCACCTCCACTCCTTCTCCCTCTAGAGGGCCCTGAAATTCGCCTATATAACAGGTAAAATAACATTTAACCTGAGTTTTCAGTTACCAGTTGCCTTTTCTCTGCATTTAGTTCTGAAAATGCAGTTCCTGTTATTCAGTAGAATTCTGAGCCATAGCAATGTTTTTTTTTTTTAATTTTGGAAATGTATCTGCATATCTTTAAAACCTTAAAATTGGGATTGAACAAAGTTGTGAAGCTGAAAACAATTTTTCAGCTTCATAACCTTCATAACTTGGTAAAATTATAGCAAATTGTATAACTGCCTTTTGTATAAAGTGAATATACCACTCAATGCCTTTTTTTATGCTCTTTATGAATATAATAATTGCTTTAACCTTACATTGAGATTTAATCACCTTTTAGCTCTTAAAAATGACAAATTTTCAAAAATTATGACAGTTCACATAACTGGCCTACCAATAAAGTGAACATACCTCTTTGTGGCTTTTTACATGTTCTTTACAAATATAATAATCGCTTCCATCGCAAATTCAAATTTAAGCACTTTTTAACCTCTTCAAAATGATGAATTTTAATAATCTTCAAAAATGAATTTAATTTAATTTTAATCGCTTCAATCACAAATTCAAATTTAAGCACTTTTTGACCTTTTCAAAATAATGAATTTCCAATTAGAATATGACTTATTGCTCATTTTCTGCAAAATAACACTACATTTTTCAGTGCCATCTTTTCCATCATTTTCAAAAAAATAATGCTACATTTTCTCAGTGCTAAAATTATTTATAACAAGGTTAGTTTAGATTAGGTTTGGTTAGGCTGGGTTAAAAGTGCTTAAATTTAAATTTAAGGTAGAAGCAATTATTATATTTGTAAAGCGTGTAAAAAAGGCATTGAGTGGGATATTCACTTTATAAAAAGCAGTTGTACAATTAGCTGTAATTTTACCCATAACAGCTTTACTATATAAATCATATATATTAAACATAATTTTTTTTCTTTTCAAATTACTCCTACTGGGGCATTCCATAATTAGGTCTACACTTGCATTGTTCTGTGATGTATTAAAATAGGAACAGTCAAAAAACCCATGTCTATGTATCTGGAATGCCAAAGAAAAATCATCTTTCCTAAAAAGAAATCTTTTACCCTATATATATATCCCTATTCTATTAGGCTACCTATCTGAATTCTGACAAAAACTATTAGCCTATACTGTACTTAAATCTTCAGTTTTCAGTCTCTTTTTTTTGGCTTTTAAAAATACAATTGGTTTTCATTTGGTGATATTTTAAGCCACATAATGGATTATTTTCTCAAATTAAAGAAATTTACAATGCTCATTAATACTTTTAGGCCTAGCCTAGCTCATAAATTCAGAATGGGAACAGACATGTGGTTCAAAATAGACTTACTTTTCTAGTGCCCTATTTGAGCAGAAGATCTATTTTACAAAATATAACTATTATAACAAAGATGCTCAAAGGTCATCGAAGGCCACTGCCCTCTGGAAGGAGAAGGGGTGAAGGTATGTGCTTCAAAACATCTTCCCAGGAGATCATTTAGTCTATGGATACATTCCTGAAAGTTTTATTCACCTTAATCCACTAGGCTACTTTCCAATATATCAGAAGGCCCTTGAAGTAGAATTTTATGAAAAAATTCAAAAGTAAGCCTACTTTTTTCATTTAGCCTATTGCATTCTTTCCTAGCTGACCTTAAACGCATAGGCTAGCTTATCCTGCACATACTTGAGATTTGCCAGGTGTGCCCAAGAGGCTATTTAAACAACGTAGTTTATTAATTCAAAAGGTAAAAAGAAACTAAGACAATTAAATATATATTACATGTTAAAGAGGGAGACTTACTTTAGCCTGAACAAATATTCTCCAATATGCAATGATAAATTTAGAGGGTGTTCCAGGTGAAAAATCAAGTAACTTTAAAGTAACTAGAGAAGTTACTTGAATTTTACATTCACCAGAGTTGCGTTCGAATCACATTCCAAGTTGACTGAAACCAGCATTCTGACGTTTTATTTGTGATTCCGAGTTAACTTTTAGCGTTCGATTTGTAAAAGTTGACTGAAAGAATGAAAAGTTGACTTTTAACAACTTTTACATTTTGTACGTTCGTACATTTTGTACGCACCACTTTTGTGTACCAGTATGGTGAGTTATTGAGCCAGATTTTTGTTGTTGGGTAGGTTGCACTAAAATAGACTTAAAAACTATGTTATTACCCTAGTTAAAACTGGCTTTTTTCTTGTGTGGGTGGGTGGGTTTTTTCTTTTACTGGGTGGGGGGATAGGTAGATAATAAAATGGTTAAGAAAAGACTTATAAAGTTATTGCAATATTAGTTAAAGTTACTGCAAAGCTACTTGAGCAATCATTTCAGAGCTGGGTATCCTAATACAATTTGTGTGGCCAGAAGTTTAATTGTAAGATTGCAAATTGTGATTTTCATTTGTCTTCTTTTAGTCATTCCATTCAAGATGCCTTGGATATTTTTTTTTTATTGTGATGGATTGTCTTAATGCTCTGAAAAGGTAAAATATTTCAATTGCATAGGATAGGTATTTTCCAGTAGGCTAATCAATTTAAAGTCCTAAATTAGCAAGGGAAGCGTTTAGTTCACTAAAAAATCACTTATATAAAGTGATTTTGTAAAATCACTGTATAATTGGAGTTCTTTGAACTCCAATTATACAGCCCTGTTTTTGGCCCCCTTTAGCCTGTATCCAGTTCCTGATTGCCATCTAGTCCAAATTGCATTTTTTCTGTTACTCATTTCTTGTCAAATATTGCTAAGGGGTCATACTTAAGCACTAGAGAAGTATGCAGCTCTGCTTTACTTTAGCACCAACCCTCCTAATATGGAAATCTAAGGCTGAAATTGCATATTTCCTATTGATTCTGCCAATGTATACCTCAACCATAGTACCTGATAATTGAAGCAACTGTGGCAAAACAAGAACTGGAAAAATAAGTAGGCTAAAAGGTGGCAAAATACATTTAAAATATATAATTTGGGCTATATATTAGCAAATTAGGCAGGTCGGGATTAAATTTTTTGTTTTTTTCATATTTTGACTTAAAAATAAAGTGAATATACTACTTGATGCCTTTTAGTATGTTCTTTACAGATATAATTGATATAATTGCTTATGTATATATATATAATATAATAATATAAGATATATAATTGATATAATATACAGATATAATTGCTTATGGGTGTGTTCCAGCTGATGGTTTTTCAGTAACTGCAGTTACTGCATGGTAACTGCCCATTTTTAACTGCAGTAGAGCCAGTGGGAACGGCACAGTAACCTGACTAGCAGTAGCATCATTTTCAAATTAAATACACATGTTCAAATTTAAGGGATAGTTTAATGCTGATTAGTATAATTTTTTTTAATTCCTGCTGTTTCAGAGCATTTAGAGAGGTTCTAAGCCAACCATGGGCATTTGGCTGTCACAAATGATTTTGCTCAAATGAGTTGGTGAAAAATAAATAGAAAATATAAATTTTCTCTTTTTTTTATTATTTCAAGACTAGAATATCACAAAGCTGAGCATTCACATAGCTTGATTGTATTTTAAGCAAATACAATCCCTGATGGAGTTTTGTTGATACCTGTCTTAAATTGATTTGTCTAAATAAAATGGGCCTATAGCATTTATAGGACAGTAGTGGGGCAACTATAGCAATTTTTTTTTCAATTTTCTATTTTTTTTTCAAATAATTATTGTTCTCTAGTCAAATTTGTGTTCCTTGCTAAGTGGTTGGCGCTTTGGGTTGGAACGCTTTGTCCAAGGTGTATAGGTTTAATTCCTGGCATTGCCAGTTTATTTGGTTTTGGATAGGGGTTGGTGATATGACTAACCTCAGCTAGAATTGGCCAAACTTTAAATGAGTACAGATGGAAATCTAGGGACAGTAAGGAGGAAGGGCATGCAAGAGCATAGGCTGGCTGGTCCTTAGCTTCCTATTGCACTACCTGGCTAAAGGACCACCAGGTCCTTTACTGGCCTACTGACTTAGCCATAGAAACTTTCTTTCAAACCCATTAAATATAAGTAGAAATGAAGAATACCAGTGTGATGGTCCTTCCATTTCCCTGAAATGTGGATGTATGGACAATTTTGTGGGTCATGAGAGATAGCTTGTGAATGTAATGGGGGTGAATGTTCTGCAAGATTTAAAAATTTATGACAGTTGCTCAGGTTGGCAACAGAACACAGAAGTATAATTTTGTTATTTGTTTTTCTTTGTGACTATTATGCTTATTTAATGTCAAGTATTATAAAGTTAATCTCCTTTATTTTGTTTTTAATTGCCATGGCCCTAGGGCTTAAATACAATAAAACCTACTTATATCCATTGATTTTCTTTAAATAGATAGGAGTTCTGTGTGTCCTAGCTTCAGTAAATTTAAATGTAATTGTGAGACCAGGGATTACAAAGTAGGTGAAAACTTGCAAATGGACCTCTGGTATCAATAAAAATTTGTAAGAAATGGATATCAATTTAAAGATTAAAAAAAAAAAACTGTTAGAAAACAAAGAAGACTAATGAATAAACAAAAGTATCCCTTTACAACCATTTAATGAATTGTCACAAATATTGGTCACCCTTAAGATTGAAATGAACAAAGCTTCAATTATGAATCCATTTTCCTTTAAACAGACTGAAGGGGCAAACCTCCAAGCTTTGACAAATTCAATCTCACTTTTGGGCAATCTCACCTTTCCTTTTCAAAGGAAACTTTCTTTGGATGTTTCCAATCCAACTAAAAACAACAGGGACAGCATCAGGTACAAGTGATCTTCTACTTAGCCTACATACCAAAGGGAAAAGCATGCATCTCTATACTATAATTTACCTCTAACCTGCCTAATGTGCAAATATATAGCCAAAATTATGTAGTTCCAATGTATTCTGTCACCTGTTACCTTTCCTGCCATTCTTGCTTTGTTGCAATTGCTTCAATTAACAGGGAGTTAAAGGTTGAGGGATAGATTGGCAGAATCAACAGGTAACATGTAACTTCAGCTATATATTTCTATATTAGGAGGGTTGGGGGTAAAGTAGAGCAGGACTGCATGTAAAATTATGTAAGCTATAATTATTGTGCAATTATAAAAATCGGTTTTCTTAACATATTTTTCTCTAGGCCTACAGGTCCTTTCTTTGGTTTATGCCACATCAAACATTGTATTCCCAGAGAAAAATAAGTAGCAACAAGCTATATATATACAAGCACATATTATTTATCAATGAGGACTCTAGTGCTTATCTGTGACCCCTCAGTAATATTGACAAGAAATGAGCAACAGACAAAATGAAATTTAAATGGCTATCAGAAACTGGATACAGGCTTAAGGGGGGTAAAAAAAAACAGGGCTGTATAATTGAAGTTCAAAAATAGGTGGTGAGTTTTTAGTGGAATAAATACTTCCCTAGCAAATTTCAACTATAGGTCATGAAAGGAGATTAATGTGAAGCTTGATCATTTTTAAACAATAATATGCACATAAAGAAAGAGAGTATAGCCTAGAGGGTTGTATACTCAACCATGCAGCTTGCCAAGACAATTTTAAGCTCCCATTATAAACTATGCACTCATAGCAGCAAATAGCAGCTACATCAGGCTAAAGGACCAATTACTACAACTTATCTTGAGGTTTTTGTGCAAGTCAACATGGGATTTGTGTTTTATTTTGGTGAGAATAGAAAAAGCATAAAAGGCATTTCTGACTTAAATTCCATACTTTACTCATTGTCAGACCTTTTGCCACTGTTGAAGAAGCAGTAAGCAAATTCAAGTGTTTTGGCTCCCTAGGTAGGCTAGTTTGCTTTATACAGGCATTTTAGCTAATATCTTACCTCATAATGGCAATTTTAAAAAGCATTTTTTTTTGCTCCTGTATAATTAGAGCATATCTAAAATTTGAAAGATGTTTTTTACCAGACAGATAAAAGGTAAAATTCTAGTTGAGTTACTTCTTGCTATCTCAGAAAGAAGTTAGGTTAGGAAAATGAAACTTTCAGGGATGGGTCTATAGGCCAAAGTATATCCTGGGAAGGTATTTTAAAGTACCCACCTCCACTTCTTCTCCCTCTAGAGAGCCCTAAAATTTGACTCCATGACAGGTCTGTACCTATTGAAATTTTGACAAAACAACATTTTACCTTAATTTTCAGGTACCATTTGCTTTTTCTCTGCCTTTAGTTCTGAAAATTCAATTCCTTTTATTTGAGTAGAATTCTGAGCCATATCAACATTTTTTTTTTTCAAAATTTAGGAAATGTTTTTTCATATCTTTAAAACCTATAAATTGGGATTGAGCAAAGTTGTTAAGCTGAGAACAACTTTGTTGTACTTCATTTCAGCAGAAGATTTATTTTGTAAGGTTTCACTTTTATAACACAGATAGCCTATTTTTGAAGGTCATCAAGGGTCAGGGCCCTCTAGAGCAAGAATGAGTAGAGATATGTACTTTGAAATTCCTTCCCAGGACATACTTTAGCCTGTAGACCCATTCCTTAAAGTTTCATTTTCCTAACCTATCCCCTTTCAGTGATATTTCAGAGAAAATTTCAGTGATATTTATATCACTCACATATTTCTCATATTTTATATCACTTTATATTTCAGTGACATTTTTCAGAGAAAAATAATTCAAATTTTTTCTCAAAAGAAGCTTGATTTTTAAAAATAAATGTATGTTTAACAGAAAGCAACTGACATCATATGAAATCCAATAAAAAAAAATTCATGGAGAATAAATAATATCTGCCAAATATTTAACCTATAGTGAGGTGGCATAAAAGATTATTTCTAAAATTAGAAAACCCAGTGTTATGGCAACAACAGTATGGCAAATCAACAGGAATTGTCTTTTCACAACTAAAGCCAGAGAAAAAGAAACTGATAACCCAAAATTTCAGGACCATTTAGAGGGAAAATAAATGGAGGTAGGTACTTCAAAATACTTTCCTGGGACATACTTAAGCCTGCAGACACATCCCTGAAAGTTTCATTTTCCTAACCTAACCTCTTTCAAAGATAGTCAAAAGTAGCCAAAGTAAAATTTTGCCCCTACTTTATGTTAAAAATCCAGTTAAACAACAATCTCAATGAATACAGACTATATAACTAGGGAAAAGGGTAAAATTGGTGCAAACAGTATTACTGGCTTTCATATAAAGTGAATATACCACTTGATGCCTGTTTTAATGCTGTTTACATATATAATAATTGCTTTTACTGCAAATTCAGATTTAAATATTTTTTGGCCTCTTAAAAATGACCTAAATATGGGGTATAAAAAATCTGTAATAGATTAGAAACAAATTTGGGCTATATATTTGCACATCAGGGGGGGGGGGGTGGGGGTAAAGCATAGCATATATTAAATAAGTAAACTAATCTTTGCTGTATTTTTTTATGTGTTTGTGCACATTGAATTTTAATGAGAAGAGAAATCACCAGTGCAACAGCACAAAGATAAAAAAAATACACCAATGGTTAGTCTACATATTTAATATATGCTATGCTTTACCCCCACCCCCTGATGTACAAATATATAGCCCAAATTTGTTTCTAAGCTCTTACAGATTTGTAATAACCCCATATATAGGTCATTTTTAAGAGGTCAAAAAGTGCTTAAATCTGAATTTGTGGTAGAAGCAATTATTATATTTGTAAAGAGGATAAAAAAGGGCATGGAGTGGTATATTCACTTTATTTGAAAGCCAGTAATACTGTTTGCACCAATTTTACTGGGAAAAGAAGCCAATAATTTTTAGTTTTTAACTAACCTATAGGCTAATATAAAGTTACAAACCAACCTATAATTTTTAGTTTTTTCAACTAAAAATTATAGGTTGGTTTAGAAACTAGGCCTGTTAGATTTGGTAATATTAGAATAACTCACCAATGTGACAGCTGCCTTCCTGAGAATCAACGTTTTTAACAACATAAAAATTTTCTTCTCATTCCTTATTAAGCTTAGCCTATGCAAGATAGGCCTAGAACACCAAAAAACCCTTTAAATCCTAAGGAATATGCATAAGATTACTTACAGGTCACTGAAAAGCTAAGATTATTTCCACTAGGCCTATTAACAATTTCCTTGTCTTTTCTTTAGACTAAACGATTTCATATTTCTAAATTTTTTGCCATTGAAGCGTTCGATTCGCAATTCTGTGTTGACTTTCTAGGTCAACTTTTTACTAAATAAAACGGCAGCAGAGAAAAAAGTCAACTTTTAAGTTGACTTTTTCGAGTCGATTCGAACGCAACTCAGGAACGGCTTTTGAAGTAACTAAGGTCTTATTCAGATAGAAAAAATATTACGACTAAGATTTTGATAAAACATTTGTTTTAGACTCATTTAGTCTGAATTTAGAATAACTTCCTGTGCATAAGTCCTTGTAAATATTGTAGCTAAGGCCACCGACCAGTAGAGGAAACTCTTAGAATATTTTGGAACTGATCTTGAAATCAAAAAAATTAGATACACTCTAGGGGTGTATGAATAGGATATTCTAGGCTAGTTGCATGTTTAAACTTGTTTGTCTTGGGTATAGTTTGAATAACGTAACCTCTTGACAAGATAGCAAACAGTAGCTAAACTAGAATTTTACCACAATTATTTTTTCTGCATTGTTTCCTGATTGATTAAGCTAGCCTAACCTATATCTTAAATTTAACCCACTGTATAAAATTGACCTACATTGTTCACAAAAAGAAAAGCAGAATGCTGCATAAATAACTTAATGCCAAATTCATTATGGAAAGGTATTAATTTTGCAATAAATCTGTGGGCATTAACCTAGATTTGGTTAAATATCCTGTTTCTATATTAATTTCAGTGCATTAGTGTCTGAGATAGCATACAGTAGTGTTGATTATTGAAACTATTTGGCTTAGGCCTATCACTTTCTTACATTCAGTTGAACTATTAAGGTTAGAATTTTAGACTAGGCTAGTTAAAATTTCCAAATGATGGCCTTTTCACTAGGCCATCTTGAAAAGTATTTGAGCTTACTAAATGATTTTTTAATAATGGATCTGCATCAAATGAGAAGGAGTTCCCCTAGATTTGGCAAAATACTTTGGGAATTTTCATTGAAATATATATATTTTGGTACATCCATCAAGGAACCCCCCTCCTCAGATTTTCAAAATACATTGCCTTCCCCCTCCCATTTACAGTTTTGTAAATTAGTGCCATTTGTGAATTAGCATAGCAGAAAGACTTTGGTTTTGTCCTAGATTTTGTTTTGTTTTATACTTGACTGATTTCAGCTTATTCATAGAAAATTGTAAGGGTTTTATGTCTTCATTTTTATGGAATTTTTTTTTTATTTATTTGCATAATTTTATAGTATTTGCTTATGAATAGGTTAAACTTGTATCAGATCAAAGGTATAAGCTATATAAAAAATGCCAATTTTTCATGATAATTAAAAATGTTTTCTTGGGCATTAATTTGTGAACATGGAACATTTTGTTGTTAGGGCAATATGATTTTCAGAAACTTGTTTAATAACCAAATCAGACTCATACTTAGGCCCATGACCTAAACTTAACAAGAGAAAGAAACAGAAACTTGCAGGTAGGATTTAATTTAGAGTAAAGTGGATGACATATATTTGAAATATTCAGTTCACCAAGTTTAACCTTTATAAAGCAGAGTAGTCACAACACAGTTTTCAGTTTACTGTATTTGCTTCTAATTAAATTTAGGCTTTCTTTGAGACCACAGTCCAAGATAAAAATGATTTATTCAAAGCCCAATAAAGGAACAAAATTTTACAGCCTCCATCAAATATTCCAAAATTCATGAAAAATATAGCATAGAGATTACCTTAAAATTACCTTAAATTGCATTTGCCAGCGAGATAAGGTGGTAGATCCTCCTGTAGTTCTTGCTGGTGGTGAGTGATGTAATTATGTTGGCTTAGCTTCCCAGTCCAGCCTCCACTCGGCCCTCTACCAGTCCCTGTTGACTCCAGCCTTGAAGGAGTGGGGTGTCTCAGCTTGGATGGTAGACTTGGATAGGCTATTCCAGAGGGGGACCACCCGAATGGAAAAGAAACCACGTCGTTCCCTTCTCCGACATCCAGGCAGGTGAAGCTTAAGACTGTGACCTCTTGAATTGTTAGCCAAAGAGGGGGTGAAGATCTGGTTCAGGTGACCGGATTTGAAAATTTTGCATGCCATGATCACATCTCCTCTATATCTTTGATAGGTGAGGGTTGGAAGTCTCAGAGATCCTAGGCGATCCTGGTAAGGGACATTATTTAAGCCACGGACCAGTTTGGTTGCTCTCCTTTGGACACTGGAGATGGGTGCATAAAAATTCAATGGCTGATTTAGGATTTTTCTGTGAAGGGAAATTTCTCTCTTCTGATGGCTGTTCAAAAACTGTTGTCTTTTGATAGGTAGAAAACAAAAATAACTGAACCTATAGACTTTGTATGCATTCCTTTCATCTCAAATACTTGATACTCTTCAAAACACTCACTATTATTGAAACAGATATCTTACAAAATCCTAAATATCAAATAACTTCAAAAATTCAATAGATTATCTCAGCTAGAAACAATTTTAGATTTTACAATTTTACAGCTTTTTTCAAATCTTCATACAATGAACTCTGCCAGTGGTACATCAGAAATGGCACAACATTATTTAGTTCTACAGTTGCTTATTGATGAAATAATGGATACTGATGTAGGATCAGATGAAAATGAAGAAAAATGGTGGTAAGTTGTAATATAATATTCAATTTAATCTTGCAAGTTATTATTTTTCTAGACACAATCTTGTTTATTCAGGTATGGACAAAGTTCCAAAGCTGCCAATAGCACAATTAAATAGAATTCCAAAAGCAGCTGACACTTTAGCAGCAACTGCCAAATAGCATTACTACTTACCTACCTCATTTTCTCTATTGTGGGGTATATGTATAAATGAATGTTGGAGTGGGGACAAGTATTATGTTGACTAATAATTTGTAAATTTTTTTTCATTACATAGAAACAGTTTTTTAGGACCAAGAAAAAAGGATTCTGATTTTATTTAAAAATACATTATTTTGTTTTGCTACAAAGTCATTTATTGTTGTAACCTGTGATTATGATGTTATTCATTATCTTGTATACAAAGATGTTATCTTGTATACAATCATTGTGAGTCTTTATTTTGATGTGCATATTTGAAGAAAAAGTTTACCATATGTATAGACCAACTAACCCAATAGGAACATTTTGACTAAATATCTGACAGCCTGTACAACCAACAAGTCTCTTTTTGCTTCCTGGCTTTTGGCTATGGTCTGTTTTATGCTTTCTATTTAGCTAATTTTGTTTTGCTGGTTAAATAGCAGAAATATTCTTTATCTGACTATGTTTTTGAGTTTAGGCTATTTTATGGTTTTCATTTAGTTATTTTCTTTTTTCCCAAGAAAGAATGTTGGTTAAATAGCAGAAATAATCATATAGGCTACATCACCTATCACTGTCTTTGTAGAATAAACTTCTAATTTCTTGGAATTAATTTTTTCAGGTTTGGCATTAATAAATTTACTCATAGATAACATTGGCCTCCAAAATTACAGTTTTGAAAATTCCATAAAGTATTTTGCCAAGTTTCATGCTATTTGATATGTTAATTCCAAAAATGGTTCCCATCATTCCCATAATGTCAGGATTTTCTTGAAAAATACATATTATTTTAAACAAAACCCAATTTGGAAAAGAATGATGTTACCCAATTTCTTGTGTACTATCTGGTAACATTAGTTTCACCCAAAGCCAATAATTTGTTATTTCTTTATATTACATAGAAACAGCCGTCCTAGCCATCCTAGCCGAGTCGGTTGGTGCGCTGGATTTGGGATCCTTTGTCTGAAAGGACGCGGGTTCAAATCCCAGTGTACCCAATTGTTCAGTTTGGGATGGGAGCCAGTGGCGTGACTCTGTAAGCTTAGCCAGAGTCGACCCAGCTTTAAATGGGTACCTGGAGAAATCTGGGGAAGGTAAACAGGAAGGGTGTGCGAAAGCACAGGATGGTTGGCCCCCAACCCCCCATTGCACTTCCTGGCTGAAGGGCCAAGAAACGGAGATCAGCACCGCTGGTAGGGACTGTAAAGTCTAATGCCGTATCCTTTACCTTTTACATAGAAACAGTTTTTTAGGACTTAAAAGTTTCTGATTTTATTCAAATGGCCCTTGTGTTTCAAGAGTTACAGAATTAAGACAAAAGGTCAAACTGTAGCATAAAGAGCAGAGTATTGTGGAGGGGAAATCAAATTACATAACTTTCCCTAGCAAGAATTTCCTCTTTGTGAAGAATTTTTCCTTCAGAAAATTGTCCCATCAAATATTTATTTTCCTCAGAAATGCATTGATAAGCATCTTATCATTTTGGTTATGGATGCAGCTGTTGGCTTGTTGCAAAATTACAAATTTCTGATGGAATGTAAACATTAACTTGCTTTTCTGAATTTAAAACAAATTAGTGCAAACATAAATACTTAATTTGGTGGTGTCCATTGTAATTCTGAGTAACTTGCAATGTCAAGGATAATAACATCTTTGTTTTATTATACTTGTCATCTAAAGTTTGTGTTTCCAAGATTTGTCAGGGGCTAATAGCTACAGTAAATTCTTAAATGATTCATAAATGAGGGTAGCTTCCCCCTCCTTAATAACTCATTTTTCACCCTGAAGTTTTTAATATCTTATAAAAGTTTCTTAGGGGCAATTTTCACAAGGATTCAAGTTCAACTAAAATCCTTGTGAAACCAACAAAAGATGGATAAAATTCATCTTTTGTTCAACTTAGAGATGGGCTTCATAATCCAGTTAAAAATGCGGCAAAAAACATAATCCATCTCAGTGATACCTTAACTCATATAGCAAATTTCAAGTAGAACTAACTTAGCCTACTAGCAGTTGTCTTTCATTTTGGAGAGGCCAGGCCACCCAAGCAAAGGGTGTATTGTCATTACAAATGATTTTTCTGAAATGAGCTGGTGGAAAACTATTAGGAAATGTAAGGAATCTAGTTTACTGTTTAGAGATTAGGATATCACAAAATTAAGCATTCAATATGCTTGTTTGTAAATCTTAAGTAAATACAAACCCTGTTGGAATTTTGTTGATATCCATCTCACAATTAGTGTGTCTAAAGAAAGTTTCCAAAGAGCATTCAGTTTTCAGCATGCATTTTATCTTTATTGATGGTTAAAGAAAGCAATAGATATACCTGCTGTAGTTGATTAGTAATAAATAACTTGCTGCCTTTCTGCATAAAAATGTGCATTTTTATGTATAATGTATAGCTTTTAAAGTCATTAATTCCTGAGAAGCCCCTTCTCCAGTTATGCCAGCTTTATGGGTAGTAAAGCCTTTTTAAAATAATCTGAAATAATTCTTTGGGGGTCCTTACCAGTGGCTTTCCTTTCTACTGCAATTAGCAATAGGTGAAATATATTGCAGTCACTAAAAATTTACAATCTTACCTATTTTACCACTATTAAGTTGCAAAAAGGGTGAACTAAATATTTACCATTGAATTTGCCACAAAAGAAACTTCTAGCTTCAAGAAATTCAATCATGCCTTTAGAACAAGGGATCCTAAGTTAGGTCAAAGTCTTGAAAATGTGCTTCTAGTATAAGTAATTTGTAAATAAAAATTTGTATCTTTCTAAAAATGAGACAAAAAAAATCCTGCAGAAAAGAAACAAGACAGATTAATAAAGGAAGAAATACCATGGATGCCCATGAAATGTAAGATAGAAATGAACAAAACTTCAAGTATCCATCTGTTTTCTTTAAACAGACAGGAGGAATAAACCTCCAAGCTTTGACAATTTCAATCTCACTTTTGGAACCAGGTATAAGACTAATTTCCAGGGAATGAAAACAGTAAATCCTTTGCTTTTCTATTGACACAGGCAGTGAAGGGAATAAAAACACATTTATTGTTCTGCTTATTTGTTCAACTTCTCTGTCTGTTCTACAAACTCTGTATTATATTTATTTGAAAAAAAGAAGAAATACCATAATTAATAAAGGAAGAAATACCATGGATGCCCATGAAATGTAAGATAGAAATGAACAAAACTTCAAGTATGCATCTGTTTTCTTTAAACAGACAGGAGGAATAAACCTCCAAGCTTTGACAAATTCAATCTCACTTTTGGAACCAGGTATAAGACTAATTTCAAGGGAATGAAAACAGTAAATCCCTGGCTTTTCTATTGACTCAGGCAGTGAAGGGAATAAAAACACATTTATTGTTCTGCTTATTTGTTCAACTTCTCTGTCTGTTCTACAAATTCTGTATTATATTTATTTGAAAAAAAAGGCAAAATGTCATAGATAAGATTTATTTGCAAAAAAGCCTGCAGGCCATAGCAAACACATGCAACTTTATACAAGCACCTAATTCCAAACAACTTAATAAAGCAAACAAACCTGCAAACAGCTTAAACAAGCAAACAAACTTTCAAACACTTTATGAATTCAGAAACACCCATAAATAAACTCTTACCAAGCTAACTCCTCAAACATGATTCCCTATGCTTAATCCCTAAACAAAGATTGAAAAAAAACTAGTTTTTTAAACTGAAAGTAAGGAGCAATATTAAAACTTAAAATGAACAGAAATTCCTCTGTATATGAAATGGGTTGTCCCCTCTGCAATCCCTAAATCTCTATACTAAAGTTTTTAATTGTTTTAAAAAGTAGAATTGTGCTCTTAACATAAAGAGCAAGGAATTGCAGAGGGGACAACCCATTTCATATACAGAGTAATTTCTGTTTGTTTTAAGTTTTAATATTGCTCCTTACTTTCAGTTTAAAAAACTATTTTTTTTTTATTTAATTTCTGAACATTTTTGAATTAATGCATTTTTGATTCTGGCTCTCCACACATGAATTATTAAAATGAAATTTGCATATTAATTTTTTTAATTAATATAGTTTTGATCAGACGATTTTGAGAAATAAGGGGTGGGGAAGGAGGCCTAGTTGCCCTCCAATTTTTTGGTTACTTAAAAAGGCAACTAGAAATTTTAATTTCTAACAAACGTTTTTATTAGTAAAAAATATACATAACTTAAGAATTAACTTACATAACAAACTTTTATACTCTTATATTTTTTTATTATGTATATAAGGGGGTTTGTCCCCTTGTTAATACCTTGCCTTTTATACTAAATCTTAAGTTTTGTCCCAATTCTTTAAGAATGACCCCTGAATCAGAAAGGCTGTGGAATAAATAGTTGAAATTACCACCACTACTACTATATCATCTACAAATAATATACATGATAGCCTGAACCAATCCAAAGATACAAATGGGGCTCCATTATTTTTCATAAAACTGTCTAAATCATTAAGAAACAAGGAGAAAAGCTTTGGGGATAAAGTACATCCTTGTTTCACACCCAAATGAGACATAACTAGTCTAGAAAATTTCCCCATCACCTTTACAACAAACTTCACCCTCCTATACATAGCTGCTATTATTGCTACAAAACAAGACGGCAAGCCTATTTCTAACAGGCTTTCAATTAACAACCTCCTATTTACTGAATCAAAAGCACTTCTCAGGTCTAAAAAGATACAAATAGCCAACCATTTTTCCATCTCAATATTTCCAAAGTAAAAATATGGTCAATAGTGCTGAATGTCAATCTGAATCCCACTTGTACTGGACTCAGTATTTCCTCTTTATCTAACCAATCTCTTAGCCTAAATTCCAAAACCTTATTTGCACATTAGGGGAGGGGGGGGTGCATTGTATCAAATACCTAACCTAACCACCTCTATATATAAATATTAATTTAAATGTAACTGCATCATAGTTTGTTTCACAAAAGAACCTAACTTTACTTATTGAGTGTGTTCTGAATAACACACAAGTACCTAACAACCATACTGATGCATAGCTTAGATTTTTTGTTATGCATTGATGTATACAATTCTTCTCAATTCCTATTTTGATAGCAATACATGAGGGTTTGAGTTTTGCATTATTTTGCATAATTGTAAAGCCTACTAGTTTTGACCCTATTTTCTAATGTAGCAAGAAGTTAGGCCTACCTAAAAAAGAAAAAAATTGTATGCTGACCAATGGTCAGCATTGCACCGCAAGTGATATCCTGATTCAATGTCTGTAGCTGGGAGTGTTACAAAACATTGATTCTTCATTTGAGTGCAAAAAACATTTGATTCTTTTTTAGTTTTTTTTTTCTAAATTTCTCCAGGTTGGCTAATCATTATAGCTAGATGTACTGTGGCTAAGCTTACAGAGTCACACCATTGACCCTTATCCCAACCAAAATAACAGCAACACCAGGCCTTAAACTCCTAAGCTTAGGTTTTCAAGCCAGGAGTAGCCTACAAGAAACTTTGCTACGAGGGCTCAAATGTATCTATAAATTAATATTAAAAAGTTGTTACAGGCTACCAATAAACTGAAAAGTTTTTTGAAGAACTTCAATGAATTACAGTATTCAATCTAGCCAAGGCTAGCTTAAGTAATTATCATTGAATGTTTTAAATCAGCTTCCAGAGTAACACAGTGTTAGACCTATTACTCACTCTAGGCTATGCCATCTCTACAAAACAATTTGACTTTGAATAGGCTAGCAACTGTACAAGGATTACAGGAATTTAATTAGAAGCTTCCTAAAGAAAAACCTGAAGACTTCACCCCCAACAAACTATTCAACCAAGCTTCTCTAGATATGCCCAGCAGATCACATTAATGCTTGAAATTTACCAATGAATTTTTTATTAAAAATCATTTTAAGGTCAAAATAAGATTGTTTACCATCACTGGTTCTTTGAACAATTGCAGTTCCATTCTCTTCACTGCATAAAGGCTCATAGTCTTCAAACTTTTGTTTGTTAGCCATGATAAAAGTTTTATATTATTGTAGTGATGATAATGATGTTAAGTTACTTAACTAAAGATGCTCGTTAACTATCTTCAGCAAAAGTTACTGAAAAAGTTACTTTGAAGTAACTTTTCTGTCGTTCCAGCTGCTAAATAGCCTCAGCTGGAACGGAAAAAGTTACTTTTAGTAACTTTTCCGTAACTTTTAGTTACTTTTTGTCTCAGCTGGAACACGCTCTTATACTGTACTTTTGCCCCGTGTTCTTTTACTTGTTCCATTAGTTATCCGATTAATCCCAGCGTTTTATGAGATGAAACTACGTCAGAAGTTAGTCGGATTACCTGAGTTGCGTTTGATTTACTTTTCAAGTTGACTGACACGGTCATTCCGGCGTTTTATTTGCGATTCTTCGTTAACTTGGAGGGTCTGATTTGTCAAAAGTTGACTGAATGTTAATGAGAAGTAGACTTTCAAAGACTTTTTGAATTTGTACGTTCGTCTCAAGTTACCTCGGAAAGAAGGCAGAAGCTTCAATTATAGCTAGTCACGGAGTATGTCTTCAGATGGATCCAAGATGAAGGCACCATTTTTGTGTACCAATGTGGTGAGTTATTGAGCTTGATTTTTTCTTGTTTGGGTGGGTTGCACTAAAATAGATTTAAAACTATGCTATTAGCCTAGTTAAAACTGACGTTTTCTTGTGTGGGTGGGTGTGTTTTTTCTTTTACTCGGTGGGACAGGTAGAAAATAAAATAGTTAAGAATAAACTTATAGCAATATTAGCTAAAGTTACTAATAAGCTACTTGAGCAATTATTTCAGAGCTGGGTAGCCTAATACAATTTGCGTGACCAGAAGTTTAATTGTAAGATTGCAAAGTGTGATTTTCATTTGTCTTCTTTTAGTCATTCCATTCAAGATGCTTTGGATATTTTTTTTATTGTGATAGATTGTATATATGGTCTGAAAAGGGAAAATATTTCAATAGCATAGGATAGGAAAATTTCAGTAGGCTAATCAATTTAAAGTCCTAAATTAACAAGGGAAGTGTTTACTTCATTAAAATATCACTTGTTTACAGTGATTTTTTAAACATCACTGTATAATTGGAGTTCTTTGGAATCCAATTATACAGCCCTGTTTTGGTACCCTTTAGCCTGTATCCAGTTCCTGATTGCCATTTAGCCTAAATTTCTTTTTTGTTACTCATTTCTTGTCAGTATTACTGAGGGGTCATACTTAAGCACTAGAGAAGTATGCAGCCCTGCTCTACTTTAGCACCAACCCTCCTAATATGGAAATCTAAAGCTAAAATTGCATATTTCCTATTGATACTGCCAATCTATCCTTCAACCCTAGTACCTGATAATTGAAGCAACTGTGGCAAAACAAGAACTGGAAAAATAAGTAGGCTAAAAGGTGGCAGAATACATTGAAAATATATAATTTGGGCTATATATTTGCAAATTAGGCAGGTTGGGAGTAATTTTTTTTCATATTTTGAAGTATATATAAAGTGAATATCCTACTTGATGCCTTTTTGTATGTTCTTTACAAATATAATAATTGCTTATATTGCTAGTTTAAATTTAAGCACTTTTTGACCTTACCTAACCTAACAAATTTTGGCACTGAAAAACATACATTATTTTGTCAAAAATAAAAAATAACACATACTTTAATTGAAAATTTTGGCATCAAAGAAGAAGAAAACAGTATAATATTGTAAAATTTATAAATCCCACTTAATTATGGAAAATCAGTGCTTGTGGATTATCTAACATTTAAAAAATGTTATAAACAGTGAGTTTCAGTAGGTTCATTAATTAAAACTCCTAAACTAGCCAGGGAAGTGTTTTCCACAATAAAATCACCAACTTCTTTGAACTCCAATTGTATAGTCCTGGTTTTTGGTCCCCTTTAGCCTGTATCCAGTTCCTGATTGCCATTTAGCCTAAATATCAATTTTTCTGTTACTCATTTCTTGTCAATATTACTAAGGGATCGTAGTTGAGCACTAGAGAAGTCATTGTTAAATAACATGTGCTTATGTATATATAACTTGTTGCTACTTCTTCTTCTCTGGGTATACAATGCTTGATGTGGTATAAGCCAAGAGAAGGACCTGTAGGCCTATAGAAGAAAACCTTTGAAAAAAGATGTTTCGATATAATTTACATAATAATTATAGCTAACACGTTCTACATGCAGCCTTGCTTTACTATAGCCCCAACCCTCCTAATATGGAAATCTAAAGCTGAAATTACATTTTTCCTATTGATTCTGCCAATCTATCCCTCAACCCTAGTACCTGATAATTGAAGTAACTGTGTCAAAACAAGAACTGGAAAAACAAGTAGGCTAAAAGGCGGCAGAATACATTGAAAATATATAATTTGGGCTATACATTTGCAAATTAGGCAGGCTGGGAGTAAATTGTTGTGTTCCTATTTTGACTTATAAATAAAGTGAATATACCACTTGATGCCTTTTTATATGTTCTTTACAAGTATAATAATTGCTTATATTGCTAATTCAAATTTAAGCACTTTTTGACCTAACCTAACAAACTTTGGCAGTGAAAAACATACATTAATGACCAAAAATACATACTTTAATTGAAAATTTGGCATCAAAGAAGAAGAAAACAGCATAATATTGGAAAATTTACTAATTCAACTTAATTGAGGAAAATCAGTGCTTGTGTATTATATAACATTTAGAAAATGGATTACGAATGAAACAGTAAGTTTGAGACCAATATTTTAAGCTTTTTTATACCAAAAAACTATAAATATTTTGGTCATTTTCAAGAGCTCAAAAAGTGCTTAAATTTGAACTTGCAATTGAAGCACTTATCATGTTTGTAAAGATTACAAAAAAAAGGCATCAAGGGGTATGTTCGCTTTCTTTATCAGTCAAAATATGAACAACAAAAAATTTACCAATTATTAGTGTAGAGTTGTATGATTTTCTCCTGGGTATGTAGGCTAAATGGAAGGTCACTTATACCTGATCCTGTCCCTACTGTTTTTAACTTGGTTGAAAAAAAAATCCTAAGAAAGTTTCTATTGAAAAGGAAAGAGCCCAAAAATGAGATAGAATTTGTCATAGCTTGGAGGTTCAAGAAAAGACCCTTCAGTCTGTTTAAAGAAAACAGATTTATAATTGAAGCTTTGATCATTTCAATCTTAAGGGTGACCTACGTTCGTGACACTTCATTAATGTTTGTAAAGGGATACTTATATTTAATTATCTTGTTTGTTTTCTACATGATTGTTTTTTTAATCTTTAAATTGATATAGATTTCTTACAAATTAATTAGTCACACCACAGTTCATTTGCAAGTTTTGACCTACTTTGTAACCCCTGGTCTCAAAATTGCATATACATTTATTGAAGCTAGGAAACATAGAACTCCTGTCTGTTTAAAAGAAAATAAATGGACATAAGTAGGTTTTTTAATAAACTAAATTCCTAAGGACATGGCAATTAAAACAAAACAATGAAAATCATAAATATAACAGTCACAAAGAAAAACCTTTCACAAAATTTTACTTTTGTGCTCAGTTGCCAACCTGAGCCATTGTCCTAATTTTTTAAACCTTGCAAAACATTCACCAGCCATCTCTTATGACCTACACTCTTGTCTATACATCAACAATTCATTGAAAGGGAAGGACCACCTTACTGGAATTTTTCTTTGTACTTATATTTAATGGGTTTAAAAGAAACCTTCAATGGCTAAGTCAAAAGCCCAGTAAAGGACCAGGTGGTCCATTAGCCAGGAAGTGCAATAGGAAGCTAGGGACCAGTCGTCCTATGCTTTTGCATGGCCTTCCTACTTACTGACCCTAGATTTCTCTAGGTAACCTTTCATGGTTGGGCCACAGAGGCCCAACCATACAAAACCTACAGAGTCAAATCACTGACCTTTGTCCCAAACCAAGTAAACTGGTCATGCCAGGAATCAAACCTGTGCCCTTGGAACAAAGTATTCTCAACCTAGAGTGCCAGCCACTTAGTAAGGAACACAAATGCGACCAGAAAACAAAAATTATTTGAAAAAAGAAAATATTGGAAAAAAACAACTCAAGTCATAGTTCCTACCATTTTCACTGCTGTCCTATAAACAATATGTGTTTTATTTAGAGAAATAAATTTTGAGACAGGTATCAACAAAACTCCATCAGGAATTGTATTTACTTAAGATACAATTAGCACTAAGAATGATTAGTTTTGTGATATTTTAGTCTTGAAATAATAAAAAAAGAAAAATTATATGTTCTATTTGTTTTCCACCAGCTCACTTGAGAAAAATCATTTGTGACAGCAATATACCCATGGTTTGCTTAGAATCTCCCTAAATGCTTTAAACAGAAGGAATTTTAAAAACAATTATACTGATCAGCAAGAAAAATATTAAAATAACTCTAAATTTGTCACTTTTTAAGAAATTTTTTTAGCACAGCAAATACAAAACTTTAATGGTGTCCTATGTCTTCTAAAACAAATTTTTTCACAAAAGAAGAAGTTTGATTTTAAAAAATAGATGTATGTTTAACAAAGAGCAACTGACATCAATGAAATCAAATAAAACAAAAATTCATGGAGAATAAATAATATCTGCCAAATATTTAACCTATAATGTGGTAACATAAAAGATTATTTTTAAACTTAGAAAACCCATTATTATGGCAACAACAGTATGGCAAATCAACAGGAATTGTCTTTTAAGAACTAAAGCCAGAGAAAAAGAAACTGATAACCAAAAATTAATGTATCCAAAAATGTCAGGACCCTCTAGAGGGAAAAGAAGTGGAGGTAGGTACTTCAAAATACTTTCCTGGGACGTACTTTAGCCTGCAGACACATCCCTGAAATGTTCATTTTCCTAACCTTACCTGTTTCGAGGATAGTCAAAAGTAGATAAAGTAAAATTTCTCCCCTACTTTACGTTAAAAATCCAGTTTAAACAGCAATCTCAATGAATATAGACCATATAATGTAGGCATTGACCTAATCATTCTAATTTTTTTTCAACTAAAATTATAGGTTGGTTTAGAAACTTGGCCTATTTAATTTGGTAATATTTGAATATTTCTTATTAAGTTTAGCCTATGCGAGATGGGCCTAGAACACCAAAAACCCTTAAATCCTAAGGAATGCATAAGATTATTTACAGGTCACTGAAAAGCTAAAATTATTTCTACTATTAACAGTTTCCTTGTCTTTTCTTTAGACTAAAAGATTTCACATGTCTAAATCTTTTGCCAGTGAAGGGTTCGATTGGCAATTCTATGTTGACTTGCTAGGTCGACTTCTTACTAAATAAAACAGCAGCAGAGAAAAAAGTCAACTTTTAAGTTAACTTTTTTGAGTCGAATCAAACGCAGCTCTCTGCTCGAACGCTCAGAATTACCTATTCGTGGGCTTAAGGCCTTTTTTGCGTCAACCAAAGAGACTGTTTGAGCTCCACCACTCAGTGTGGTTGATCTCAACCTTTGTTTTTGTATGAAACAGTGACAAACCAGGTTGTCATGAAAAGTGTTTTTGCGTGAAACAATTGACTGGTTGAGCTCTGTATTAACCAGAACTGTCATTGTTTTTAACCGTGGGCTTCTGCCGTTTATAATTATTGGTTGAACTTTTCGGGCGTAGATTTAGAAAAAAAAAAGAATTTGTAGGCTATAAATAAGTTCATATAAAATAAGAATTATAAGCTAACAAATAGAAATCTAGCCACGCAAAATTAAGCTTTGATTTTGTTTTTTCGTATTAGGGCTATTCGGATAAATGTTGGGTTACATCCTGCAATTTGATTCATATAGGCCTCAACACGGCAAGTCAAGAGTTTGAATTTTGGCATGAACCTTTACACTGAGGCTCCAAGACCTGTGTAGATACTTGGAAATCTTTGTTTCATCCTTTTGATGCTCTAGGTTTGACCTTAGCGTGATAATTTGGGGCCAGAGATAAAATGTTGATGAAGCAAGACCCTAGTGGTCACAAAGCATTGTTAATCCAATTACTATTTTTACTTCAAGATGTGTTGCATCCTCGTCAGAACTCTTTACATTTCAGCCTTAACCTATAGGGCTATGGATAAATTTTTAGGTTAAACTCTAGTTTGGCTACTTTTTGCTACCTTAGAAATTGGTTAGGTTAGGAAAATGGATCTTTCAGTAATGAATCCAGGGCAAAAAATAGGTAACTTTTAAAAATAGGTAGCTACTTTTCACTATCTTGGAAAGGGAATAGGTTAGAACAATGAAACTCAATAATTAATCCAGGGCCAAAAACATACTCTGGGAAGGGGTAAAATTCTAGTTAACTGACTTCTTGCTATCTTGGAAAACGTTTAGGTTAGGAAAATGAAACTTTCACGGATGGGTCTACTGTCTAAAGTAAGTCCCGGGAAATTATTTTAAAGTACCCAGCTCCACTGCTTCTCCCTCTAGAGGGCCCTGAAATTTGCCTACATGACAGGTCCATACCTATTGAAATTTTGACAAAACAACATTTTACCTTAATTTTCAGTTACTAGTTGCTTTTTTTCTCTGATTTAGTTCTGAAAATGCAATTCCGGTTATTTGAGTAGAATTTTGAGCCATATCAATGTTGTTGTTTTTTTCAAAATTTAGGAAATGTATTTGCATATCTTTAAAACCTTACAAAATGGAATTGAGCAAAGTTATGAAGCTGAAAACAATTTTGTTGTACTTCAATTAAGCAGAAGATCTATTTTGCAAGGTTTCACTTTTATAACACACATATTTTCAAAGGTCAGGGCCCTCTGTAGGGAGAAGGAGCGGAGGTGGTTGCTTCAAAATACCCTCCCGGGACATACTTTAGTCTGTAGATTCATCCCTACAACTTTCATTTTCTTAACCTAAACCCTTTCTGAGGTAGCAAGAAGTCAATTAACTAGGATTTTACCTGGGAAGGTACTGCCAAGTTTCTATAATAACCCTTTTCTGATTTCTAATTCTTAGAAAATTGGTTACTCAACAGGTCTATACTTAAGCTACTGAAATTTTGACAAAACAAAATTTAGCTTAATTTTCTATTTTCAGTTTCTTTTACTCTGGTTTTAGCTCTTAAAATGCAATTCCTTTTATTTGAGTAGCATTTTAAGCCATATCAATGTTTTTTTTTTTAAATTCACGAAATTTATTTGCATATCTTTAAAACCTTATAAAGTGGGATTGAGGAAAGCTGTGAAACTGAAACCAGTTTCGTTGTACTTCATGTAAACAGACCTTCCCAGGACATATTTTAGCCTTTAGACCCATCCCTGAAAGTTTTTTTTCTAATCTAACCTCCTGGTGCTCTTTTACACTTTGTATAAATTTTGAAGAAATGCCTGGTCCCTTATTTAACAGAATTGGCCAAAAGTCTTATATCAAAATACATCTGATACAGTTTAGTTTTTTAGAGATGACAAAGAACAGCATTAAAGTTGAGTATTTGCTTTGCAAGAAATATGTCCCTTCTGTTGTCAAGCATTTTAGATAGATTCTAATCTAACCATGGGTGTATTGCTGTTGCAAATAGTTTTCCTTAAATGAGTGTTTGGGAAACAAATAGCAAATGTAAATTTGTTCCTTTTTTATTATTTTAAGACTAGAATATCGCAAAACTAAGCATTCACATTGCTGATTGTATCTTAAGTAAATACAATCCCTAATTGAGTATTGTTGAAACCTGTCTTAAAATTATTTTGTCTAAATAAAATATATTGTTTATGGGACAGTAGAGAAAATGGCAACAACCATGACTTGATTTGTTTTTTTTTCAATATTTTCTTTTTTCAAATAATAGTTCTCTGGTCACATTTGTGTTCCTTGCCAAGTTGTTGGGACTCTGAGTTGGGTATCCTTTGTCCAAGGGGCACAGGTTTAATTCCTGGCATTGTCAGTTTATTTGGTTTTCACCAGCTAAGCATTCACCATGCTAGTTTGCATCAAACAGTTCGTGGTAACGAACTGTAGTAAGGAGCGACCCGGCTCAATAGTAATCAAAACTCTAAAAAATGGAATTTTGATACCAATAGCTACATCAAAAGAATTGACTTTTAATGCTGATTTTAAATATATAAGTTTCATCAAGTTTGGTCTTAACCATCAAAAGTTACGAGCCTGAGAAAATTTGCGTTATTTTAGAAAATAGGGGGGAACAGCCCCTAAAAGTCATAGAATCTTAACGAAAATCACACCATCAGATTCAGGGTATCAGAGAACCCTGCTGTAGAAGTTTCAAGCTCCTATCTAAAAAAATGTGGAATTTTGTATTTTTTGCCAGAAGGCAGATCACGGATGCGTGTTTATTTATTTGTTTGTTTTTTTTTTTGTTTTTTTTTTCTTTTCCCCAGGGGTGATCGTATCGACCCAGTTGTCCTAGAATGTTGCGAGAGGGCTCATTCTAACGGAAATGAAAAGTTCTAGTGCCCTTTTTAAGTGACCAAAAAAAATTGGAGGGCAACTAGGCCCCCTCCCACGTTAATTATTTTCCCAAAGTCAACGGATCAAAATTCTGAGATAGCCATTTTATTCAGCGTAGTCGAAAAACCTTATAACTGTGTCTTTGGGGACGACTTACTCCCCTACAGTCCCCGTGGGAGGGGCTACAAGTTACAAACTTTGACCAGTGCTTACATATAGTAATGGTTATTGGGAAGTGTGCAGGCGTTTTTAGTAGGATTTTTTGGTTGGGGGGAGTGGTTGAGAATAGGGGGATAGGCTGGGGGAGCTTTCCATCGAGGAATTTGTCATGGTAAAAGAAAATTTCCATGAAGGGAGCGCAGGATTTACTAGCATTATTTAAAAAAAAAAACAATGAAAAAAGAAATATGAAAAAGTTTTTTTCAGCTGGAAGTAAAGAGCAGCATTAAAACTTAAAACGAACAGAAATTATTACCCATATGAGGGGCTCACCTCTTCCTAATACCCCGCTCTTTACGCTGAAGTATTTGTAGTAATTTCAACTATTTATTTTACCGCTTTGGTGATTCAGGGGTCATTCTTAATGAATTGGGACAAAATTTAAGCTTTAGTGTAAAGAGCGAGGTACTGACGAGGGGGCGAACCCCCTCATCTATGTAATAAAAACTTGAGAATACAAAACTTCTTTACGTAAGCTAATTTATAAGTTACGTATATCTTTTACTAAAAAAAAGATTCGTAAAAAATTAAAAGTTCTAGTTGCCTTTATCTTAATTAACCAAAAAATCGGAGGGCAACTAGGCTTCCTCCCCCGCTCTTTTTTCTCAAAATCATTCGATCAAAATTATGAGAAAGCCATTTAGCAAAAAAAATAATAAATATGCAAATTTCGTTTTAATTATTCTTCTGCGGAGAGCCAAAATCAAAACATGCATTGATTGAAAAACGTTCAGAAATTAAATAAAAAAATGTTTTTAACGGAAAGTAAGGGGTAGCATTAAAACTTAAAACGAACAGAAATTACTTCGTATATCAAAGGGGCTGCTTCCTCATCAACGCGCCGGTCTTTACGCTAAAGTTTTTTACTATTTAGACAGTTACAAACTTTGCAAACATTTACAAGTTACAAACTTTGACCAGTGCTTACATATAGTAATGGTTATTGGGAAGTGTGCAGGCGTTTTTAGTAGGATTTTTTGGTTGGGGGGAGTGGTTGAGAAAAAATAAATAATAAATAAATCAAAACCTGATAAATCAAATATGCAAATTTCGTTTTAATTATTCTTCTGCGGAGAGCCAAAATCAAAACATACATTGATTGAAAAACGTTCAGAAATTAAATAAAAAAAATGTTTTTAACGGAAAGTAAGGGGTAGCATTAAAACTTAAAACGAACAGAAATTACTTCGTATATCAAAGGGGCTGCTTCCTCATCAACGCGCCGCTCTTTACGCTAAAGTTTTTTACTATTTAGACAGTTACAAACTTTACAAACATTTACAAGTTACAAACTTTTGTTTAATTATTCTTCTGCGGAGAGCCAAAATCAGAACATGCATTGATTGAAAAACGTTCAGAAATTAAATAAAAAAAAAACAAGTTTTTTTAACTGAAAGTAAGGAGCAAAATTAAAACTTAAAACGAACAGAAATTACTTCGTATATGAAAGGGGCTGCTTCCTCACCAACACCCCGCTCTTTACGCTAAAGTTTTTTACTGTTTTAAAAAGAAGAGTTGAGAGAACGAGTCAAACTTTAGCGTCAAGAGCGGGGCGTTGGTGAGGAAGTAGCCCCTTTCATATACGAAGTAATTTCTGTTCGTTTTGAGTTTTAATTTTGCTCCTTACTTTCAGTTAAAAAAACTTGTTTTTTTTATTTAATCTTAAGTAAATGCTATCCCTGCTGGAGCTTTGTTGATACCTGCCTTAAAATAATTTGTCTAAGTAAAATATAGTGTTTATTGAAGATTAGTGAAAATGGCTGTAAATCCATCTTGGCTTTTTTTTAAATAGTTGTTTTACTCTGGTCATAATGGTGTTCCTGGCTAAGTGGAAAGCACTCTCGATTAGAAATCCTTTGTCCATGGGGTACAGGTTTGATTCCTGATATTGGCAATTTATCTGTTTTGAATGGGGTCAATGATGTTACTCAGTAATGTCAGACAGATTTAAACCAGCTCTAAATGAGCAAATGGAGAAGAATGGGAAAGGTAAGCAGGGAGGGTGTGCAAAAGCACAGGATTTCTGGCCCCCAGCCCCTCATTGCAATTCTTTGCCAAAGGGTGAGAAAGTGGAAATGAGCAGTGTGAGTTTAGATCTTGACGTGTCAGTGCTGCCATAGTTACTTACTTGCATATTGGTGTTGAGTTTGCACACATCTTATCTTCATTGATTTCCAAAATCATTTATATAATCAGCTAACAGTCTCTAAGCATAATTAGTATTGAATAGTTTTTTAGCCTTGCTGACTTTCCCTTTATAGCAAATGTTTATTGTTGTGTATAATGTAGATATTTTAAAGTAATTAATCATTAAGAAGGCCCTTTTAGTTTTATCGAGTTTTTGGGTATTAAATGTTTTTAATTACCTTAAAATATTTATTTAGGTCCCTTACCATTGGCTGCCCTTTATATTACACTTGGTAATGATTGAAATATATTGTGGTCACTAAAAATTTTGATAATCCAACCTATTTTACCATGTTAAAGTTGTTTACAAAGGTGTAAGAAAATATTTAAGTACTGACTTAGCCACAGAAAACTTCTAAATATAATATAAAAATGTAAGCAAGATGGTCCTTACTTTGGCCATATCTGTGGAAGTGCTAATGAGTGTGTGGGTCATTTGATGTATGTGTAGAATTGAATGAGATGTGAAATGAAGTGTAGGTTTAATGAGAGATGGCTGGTGAAGGTGAATGTGATGAGGGATGAATGTTTTGCAAGATTTTATAATTTTGGACAACTTCTCACATTGACAATAGAGTACGGAAATAAAATTTTGTAATTTATTTTCTTTGTTTCTGTTATGTTACACAATGTTGAATATTCTAAAGTGAGTTTTCCTTTTTATTTTGAATTGTCATGGCCCTATGGCTTTAGTGCAATACAACTTACTTATGTTTATTCCCTTTCTTTAAACAAACACAAGGTCTATGTCCCCTGGCTTTAACAAAGTCAAATGTAATTTGGAGACCAGGGATTTCAAAGTAGGTCAAATGAACCTATGGTATGAATGAGCAATTTGTAAAACATATAGATTAAAACAGAAGTCTTTTAGAAAAAAAAAGACAAATGAATAAAGAAAAGTACCTATATCATAATTATTGAGCACCCTTAAGATAGAAATGAACAAAGCTTCAATTAAGAATCTGTTTTGTTTAAACAGACAGAAGGGGCATACCTCCAAGCATTGACAAATACAATCTCACTTTGGGACTCCTATCTTTTCAAAGGGGACTTTCTTTGGATTTTTTCTATCCAACTAAAACCAAAAGGAACAGCATTAGATACAAGTGACCTTCCAATTACCCTACATAGCTAGAGAAAATCATGCAGCTAGGCTATGCTTTATCTCAATCCTCCTCCTAATGTGCAGACATTTGGCCCAAACTTCATATTTTCAATGCATTCAACCTCCTGTTACCTATTTTTCTAGTTATTTTTTGTCACATTTGGTTTAATTTACAGCTACATGGGAAGAAGTTAGAGAGACAGATTGACAAAACAAATGGAAAATAGGAAATTTCAGCTACAGATTTTTATATTGGGAGGATTGAGGGGTAAAGTATACCAAAGTTGTATATAAAATGTGTTAGCAGCTATTATTATAAAAATTATGAAGCATGAATTATTTTTTTTTTATTATGTTTCTTTCTCTTCAGGTCCTTCTCTAGCGCTTTACCAAATCAAACATTCAATACCCAGAAAAATTAGCAACAAGCTATAGTCTATATACATAAGCTCATGTTATTTAACTATGACTTATGGAATTTATATTGCAATCAGGAACTGGATACAAGCTAAAGCAAGTTAAAAAAAAACAGGGCTGTAAATTGTTCAAAGATAGGTGGGGATTTTCTAGTTCAAAAACACTTCCCTGACTAGCTCAGGAGACTTTTATTAGATTACTCTTCTGATAATTGCCTATCATACATAATTTAAATAATTACCCCTATATAGTAGGGGATTAAAACAATCTATCACAATGTAAGATATCCAGAGATATGATGCTGATTTACAGATTCCAGGATTCGTTGTTCAACGTTCGTTGCTCAAGTCAGGACTTGAGTGTGGTGGCTATAATACAAAAGTACCACATAAATCATACAACACATCATGTGTTATGGTAACTGTTTGGTGAGAAAAAAATATTTTCCTAGTTTAGCTTAATTTGTTATATTTTGGTGCTTATCAGAAATATTTTGTTAATTTTAGGCAGCTGCCCCCCCCCCCTCAAAAACTTCTTATACATTTGTTGGTTTATACTTAACTAGTATTTTACTGAAAACAAAAATTAATACAGATTTTGTATTAAAGAAACATAAAGCATTTTGGATTTTTTTCTTTTTACTAAGATTAAGCAGTTTACTGTTTTTTTCATTATAGAACTGTGCTTAATTTTATATGACTTCATTAAATTTGAGTTAATTCCAACAAATAGCTGTGCTTTAGGTTATATAAGAGCTATTAGATTGTTATATTGCAGACATGTTGGTTATGAAGTGTTAGGACTTGAGAATGACATTATAACTTGACTTCAAAACAACTTTTCTGCTTCTAAACTAAATAAAATTCTTGATAGTTATTGCTCTCTGAAATCAGGGTTCCTATGTTTTGACTAAGATATTGATAGTCCAATGGAATTTTTGATCTCTATATATAAGATTTGGCTTTCAAATCAGTTAAGTAGGCCTACTCTTCTTTGTTATGCTAAGCCTATGATAGTGCTTTATTGTGAAGAGTCAAAATTTGTAGGGATTGCACAGGCTAGTCCAAACAATAAGTTATTACAAGTTATGAGGTTAAAAACTTTCTTTGATAAAATTTTAGTTTAGATAAATTTTGTTATCTTGAAAAAGGTTTAGGTTAGGAAAATAAAACTTTCAGGGATGGGTCTAGAGACTAAACTATACCATGGGAAAGTGTTTTGAAGCATATACCTCTACTCCTTCTCCCTCTTAAAAATGTTTACCTTAAATTACCTTAAATCACATTGTCCAACAAAAAAAGGATTATATTGTGTAGAATCACTAGTTAGTGATGATGATGGTTGGACCTCTCAACAGAAATCTCAATATTTGTGTCCACACCCTTAAAAATATTTGTGTTATAAAAGTGAAACCCTTGCAAAATAGATCTTCTACTTAAATGACAAGAAAAAAAGTGTTTTTAGTGTCATAACTTTGTTCAATTCCAATTTATGAAGTTTCCAAGACTTGGAAACTTCCAGGAAATACATTTCCTAAATTTAGATATAAAACACTGATATAGCTTAAAATTCTACTCAAGTAACAAGAATTGAATTTTCAGAGCTAAAACAAGAGAAATATAAGCTGCTAGCTGAAAATTAAGGTAAGCTGTTGTTTTGCCAAAGTTTTAATAGATATAGACCAGTCAAGTATACAAAATTCTAAGACTTAAAAATCAGAAGACGGTTAACATATAAGCTTAGAAATACCTTTTCAAAGTATGTTTTAGCTATAGATTAATCACTGAAAGTTTCCTTCTGCTAACATACCAGCTTTCAAAGATAGCAAAAAGTAGCTAAACTGGAGTTAGACTGGAAATTTAATCTATAGCCTGGTAGGATAATTCCAAATTCAAAACAAAAAGAAGTCAAACCTGAATTTTATCCTCTGTTTAGGGTAGCTCCATACAGCCATTGTCTTATCATTTAGGATTTTTTACAGACGATTTTGCTTTTACAGCATGAATACAACATTTTCCAAGATATTATCTGAACAATTTAACCAAAGATTCCACTAATTTAGCTCCTTCCTATCTATTCAAATATACCGGAGAGTATGTTAGATCATTTCTCAATTTACTCTGACCTCAAATTAATGTGAAATATGTCAAACCCGGAGGAAATTAAGCCAGTGCTAAATCATTTAATTATAATAGAATGACACTCTTAGTACTTTAAAAATGTTTTATGTTTGAAAATTTTTGCCCAATCTGACAAGTAAAGAATGTTTTTGAGAAGGAGTGAGATTGCTTACAGGTCACTGGAGAGCTAAGATTATTTCCACTATTTACAGTTTCCTTGTCTTTTCTTTAGGGATTTCACACGTTTATCAATTTTGAATAATGTATAAAATGGACGTCACATATCCTGAGTAATCTTTTTTTCAGGGAAGTCAAGATATTAATAGTCGCGAAAATCGCTCTCTATTTTTTTTTTAATCGCCTATAGAGGGCATTGCAGTAGTGTTTCTCTTCACCTGCAACAACTTTCTCTTTGAATTAAATTAGATGCATTTTAACTACAATAGGATTACAATTTCTGATTTGAAAAAACAGTAAGTTGACACATGTTGTTTGAAGTCTCTTTTTCTGCCCCTATCTTTCTAATTATTGGTATTTTTTCAACTTCTGTAAATTATCCTGAGGTTTACTTGGACAGATTAGTCTAATTGACTTGTGGGCAATGCTGTACCTTTTGCTAAGCCTTATCTGATGCAAAGAAATAATAGTGTCATGTCTCGTCAAAGCCACATAATGTAAAGGTGTAAGTTTAATATTTTCACTCCAGAAGGAAGCAATATAAGTTTGGTAACTTGCCTGCTCTAGGACATTGTAAAATAGTCTACTTTATCTAACCTTTTGGATTCTTTTCATAAATATAGACTATTTAATGGCCAATGTTCCTATTGCCTGAACAATTGTTTAGAGTCATGAAACTATTGTTAATAGATATATTTTGACTTTTTGAACATCTTTTCTCTCTTGCAAAATTACCACAAACTCACCATTATGGAGTTATTATATATTTGCACATTAGGGGGTAAAGCATAGCATATATTAAATACAGCAATGGTTAGTTTACATATTTAGTATATGCTATGCTTTACCTCCACCCTCCTGATGTGCAAATTTATAGCCCAAATTTGTTTCTAAACTTTTAGAGATTTGTGATTTCAAATACAGATTTGCAAAATGATTGCAATTGTATATGTGTAAATACAGGATATTTGGGCTGGAATAACTCCATAATGGTGAGTTCACAGTAGTTTTGCAAGAGAGAAAAGATGTTCCAAAAGCTGAAATGCATCTATTAACAATAGTTTCATAACCCTAAACAATTGTTCAGGTAATAGGAACATTGACCTATTTAACTTTTAGTATTGGTCAATATGTAGGCTACCAAATTCAGTTAATGGCACAGGGAAAAAGCAAAGATGCTAGGCTACTTGATTTTGTTCTGTAGGCCAAGTTATTCTTTTTCCAAATATGCCAACCTAATCCATTTACTCAAAAATACATCCCCTCCTTGAATGATGGTCCCATATATAGCCTTAATAGTCTAATGTATTGATTTGTTGCATAGTCATACCAGTTTTCTCCTAGCATAGCCTATAAGGCTACATGGATCATATTCTCATTTTACAATTTACCTTTATTTGTGATTGAGTGTTTTAATTGTCTAATGTTATCTGAGAGGATTTCAAAAAGTATGCTATAAAACCTAGCTTAAAAAAACAGGACTGTCCTCACTAAAGTCCCTAAGTGTTGGCAGTATATGCCAACACTTTAGGATGTAGCTTATGTTTCTAGTTCAATTTAGACAGCACACAGGATGGTTTTGTTGGCACAACCCACAGTGCTCAAAACTCAAAAGACCCACACTGCTTTTATACACCCATCAAGGGAGAGGATGCAATTTCAAGTGAATTGATTATTATATTTAGAAAGAGCATCAAAATAACCTAACTGATGTCACTAGAAAAAGGTGGTAGGCTATTAGTCAAACATTGAGAAGATATGACTGAAAGGGCTGTTAAATTCTCAAAGTCTAAATGTTTTGTTTTGATCATGTCTGATAACAAAGATTGTATAAAACTATAAACTTGCCCCTAAAGTTGTTTTACATGTACTTGCTTGCTGCCCTAATTTTTCTCTATTGACTCTATTTATTCTGCCTATAAAACTGAAAATTGTGATATAGGTGGTGTTATCACTGTTTATATCTAGGTGGTACAGTACCTTCTTTGTTAGTTTACAAACAGAGAGCATGAACAAAATTTATGAACAAGAATAAATTTATATAATAAGCTGAAACGTAACCATGAGTAGGATTCTTTAAGAATTTTAGAAGTAAATTAGAAAGAAGTATTGTTTTTCTTGCTTTTCTTGAATCCAGCAGAAAAAAAGATATTAAATTGCCATATAGTCAGCCTAGCAAATGTCATGTTGCATGGAAAAGGTAGTGAGGTAAGTGATAATGACTTCACATGGTTTGGTCTCAGTAATTATTACATTATTTCATATGCTTAAATTTTTTCATGAATTATTGAAAGTAACTGTTTATTGGGTCAGATTTTTTTTTGAAAATAATAACCTGTGGCATACAGCACAGCCTAGTTTTAGGAAAAATAGGTCTTGTAATACTCAGATAATGGAAGTAATTAATGATTTTCAAAAGATGGTAGACTTAGCTGAAAAGTCTGACAGTGTTTATGTTGATTTTTGCAACATACTTGGCAATGATTCAATGCTTCTCTGTTGTTAAAAAAAATGCCAAGATTATAGGATTGGATAAGATTTATTTAACTCAAAAATTTCATACAAAATAAGCAAACAGAAATAATTGAATAAAGCCAACAGGGAACTAGCTTTTAATTGTTTTAAAAAGTAGAATTTTGGCAAAGAGTCAAACTTTAGCGTAAAGAGCGAGAGATTGCAAAGGGGACACCCCATTTCATATACGGAGTAATTTCTGTTCGTTTTAAGTCTTAATGTTGCTCCTTACTTTCAGTTAAAAAAACTTGTTTTTTACTTAATTTCTGAACGTTTTTGAATCAATGAATGTTACATTTTGGCTCTCCGCAGACGAATAATTAACACGAAATTTGCATTTTTTGTTTCTCTTTTTTTCACTAAATGGCCTTCTCATAATTTTAATCGAATGATTTTGAGAAAAAAGAGCGGGAGAGGAAGCCTAGTTGCCCTCCGATTTTTTGGTTGATTAAAAAGGCAACTAGAACTTTTAATTTTTTACGAATCTTTTTATTAGTAAAAGATATACGTAACTTATAAATTAGCTTACGTAAAGATCTTTCGAATTTTCGTGTTTTTATTATATATATGAGGGGGTTCGCCCCCTCGTCGATACCTCGCTCTTTACACTAAAGCTTAGATTTTGTCCCAATTCCTTAAGAATGACCTCTGAATCACAGAGGTCGTAGAATAAATAGTTGAAATTACTAAAAATACTTAAGCGTTGAAGAGTGAGGTATAAAGAGGAGGTAAACCCCTCATATGCGTAATAATTTTTGTTCATTTTAAGTTTTAATGCTGCTCCATACTTTCAGTAGAAAAAACTTGTCATATCTATTTTAATTGTTTTTTCAAATAGTGCTAGAAAATCCTGCGCCCCCTTCATTGAAATTCTCTTCCCCCATGAGAAGTTTCTCCATGGAAATATGCTCCCACATAAACCCCCCCCCCCAAACAAAAAAAAATTCCCCTGAAAACGTCTGTACACTTCCCAGTAACCATTACTATATGTAAACACAGGTCAAAGTTTGTAACTTGTAGCCCCTCCCACAGGGGCTGCGGGGGAGTAAGTCGTCCTTAAAGACGTCAGGGACCTGCACAAATTTACTTGACAAAGTCGTTTTCTCCGATTCGACCATCTGGGGGGCTGAAGGAAAAATTTAGAAAAAATCAGGTATTTTCAACTTACGAGTGGGTGATCAGATCCTAATGAATTTTGATATTTGAAGACCTCGTGTCTCAGAGCTCTTATTTTAAATCCCGACCGGCACTAAGCATCTGATTCTCCTTTTAAATTAATCTATTGATTCTTAGAATTTTGGTAAAGCTCATGCCATATGATCTCTTGGCTCTTCCGACCTCGTCAAAAGTACCACATGAGCTCTTAGCTCTTGTGGTTTTTCATTTTTGTCCAATTACCTTCATCAGTTTGCATGATTTTCGTCTATCTTTTTGTAGGTTTGATACGTATTCTCTGCTCCATAAAGAATGTTTAAATTTGTCAATATTCTTTGAATATTCTGAATTACCAGGAGGTAGAGAAGGTCACTAAAAAAGCCACCTTAGTGCTTGACTGGACTCCTGGAGCATGGATACAACAGACCCCTCTGATTGTGGTGTCATTAAGGAAGGTAACTGATATTTTTGCAAGCCGTGATAATTAGGATTTTTAATTTATTTATGCTACTACTACTTTGAAAATTTAAATACAAACTCTATAAAGAATGTGAAATTTCTTCTACTTTTTGTATATTTTTAATCAAACCAAAGAAACATCTGTAAATGACAATTGAAACTCTATTGTCTGCTATCCCTCAGATAACATCATTAAAGAGAAATTATTATTGAATTATGACTGTTATCCTACATTACATTTTCGAGGGAAAGCACACACATACCCTTATTTCAAGACATAGCGGAATTTGTATGACAAATTTTAGAGCGCATACACATCCTCTGTGTTTTCTGTTTTACACTAGGTGACTCGTCTTTGGAATATAGGTTTGAAGACTTGTCATTTTTTGAATGAATGTGATGAGGAAAACTGAATTGAAAATGCATTTTATTTTCGAACCATAATACCTAAGGTTTAATTTTAAAGTCAGTCCAGTTTCACCATTCTTGTTTACTGGTCTCCCAAGGGTTCCTACACACTTCAACTGTCATCGAAATTACCTGTGTTTCCTCCCTTAGACTGATGGGCTTGGCCTTTACTGTATCCTGTCCCCCTAATCCACCTCCATTAGTATGGTAATTTAAACCATAAGTAATGTAGATTCGGTGCATCTTATAGTCCTGAATTCGATAATAAGGAAAGCCATCTTGACGACTCCAAGGAGGCCTGTAAGTTGTCTTTGCTCAAGTACCACTCAGAAATGCTCTGAGAAACTTTTCTAGCTATAAAAAAGATCTTTCATATGAACCCTCAGGCTTGTAATAGCTCTGTTCCAAACTTGGACCACACAGGCCCTTTGGTTAGGTATCTGAAGCCAACAGAGTCTGCAAGGAATGACATAGACCTTCGGATAGAAGGGTTTATGTAGTCTGGTAGTTTTATGGGCTGTTTTTTAGTAGCCCAACAAGCATTCGGAGACATACAAATACCCTTTTTTCTTATTTTTTATCTCCATCCAAAGTGTTTCCTTCCTTGTCAGTTACAGCCCTGTTTCATGGACAGGCTGAAGGGTCTTCTTTTTTACGTGTCCGAAATAGCTTTGCATTTCGAACTCATACCACGCAGACTCTTTGGATCCCCAGCCACACCTCTCTGCCTAATATCTATTCTCAGCCCAAGCGCAACCTATTCTTCCTTCCAAATCTCAATTAACTGACTATACCGCATTAAACAGGGTGCAGATAAATGTATTTCCTGGACATTTTTTTTTTTACATATAGTTCTATCCTACTAATGAACTGTAATTATCGAAAAGCATGAGGCAACTCGCCTGTTTTTCCCCTGCCATAAAACAAGGCCTATACTCATATTCCTTTAAACGTCATAAGCTTGACTTTTTTCTACCAGTTTTGACTTTTTAGTATATAAATCTATCATTTCCGCCGACCACCTGCTAGCAAAAGTCCGCGCTGTGTCATGAGGGACTCATGCGTTCACCATATCTAATTGTCTCACTCTCTCTTAAACCTTGTAGTGTCTCTCCTACATACAGTCCCGGTTCCCGAAATTTTTCATAATATTCAGTATTTGTTTTTAAGAACGAATAAATTTTCGATGAAGTAAAAAGGGGCCTGTCTTCTGCGAATTAGACATAGTCCAAGAGTGTGGTAACTGCACATTGTCAATTTCTGTCTGGTGGAGGTAGAGAGTAAGCGGCATTCGACTGATTTGATGGTTTTACCGTTTAAAGGCAAAATATTATACTCTTTCTTCTTCTTTTTCTTGGCTGCCTTCTCTGGTAGGCTTTGTAAGTCAGAGAACAGTGTTCTGTTGAAAAATTGAAGCAGTAAAATGCCTTATTTTATGGTAGAAAAATTTTAAACTGTCATTTTTAGACATTATCTATTTTGCTCAGATTTATTAGGCATTTTATTAACCCATTGAGATAGAGAATGCTTGTCTGACTTGTAGTTGAGTTTTGTTTTTCATATTTCTGCACTTTGTACGGCAGAATTGATTTCCCCATTTGCGTTTGCTTACTATATCGTCCTGTCATTCCCATAGAAATTGAAGATAGTTGACCTGGCAGTGTGTACAATTTGCATTCTAACTAAAACGAAATTTATTTCAAAAAAGAAAAAGTTTGATAAGATTGGTAATAAGGATAACTGATTATATTTACCTATTAATTTTACTTGTATGCAGATTGAAGATATTAATTTACCCGAAATATTAAATCAGTGGGATGTGAAACAGGCCCTTCCTAGTAATTTGAATTATAATGATAGTCCAGTTTTAACTTATAAATTTTCGAAAACTATTGGGCAAATTATTTTTAATTATAATTTAATACTTAAAAGACTAGATAGTGATATAAATTGGAAACCGGTCTGTAACTGTAAGCAACTTGGCCCATTTGTAAATCCCACTTACAAACATGTTATAACAGGGGACTTGTCAATAATAAAGCAATATGATCTTCAAATTATAATGAGTAAAGGGGCTAATTTCCGTCTTTCTCATCATCTGAAACCATCGAGTGTTCTTGATGGCTTGGAAGATGATTTTGGTTTTTTTATTGATAAGTGGTGTAAGAAAGGGAATAAAAATAAAGAGAGTTTTCATAGTTGGAAGAATCTAATTATTAGTGGAATACGAAATAAAATATATTCTAACTATATATTCTATATATTCTATATATTCTAATGTAATATATTCTAACACTATAATGTAACCAATATATTCTAACACTAAATCATTATTTTATAATGCTAAGATTAAACAAGCTATTGCTAATCTACAGAATGAATTTGTAATTGTGCCGGTGGATAAAGCTAATAATAATTTTGCCATAATTTGTCAGAAGCTGTATTGTGATATCTTAAAAAGGGAGTTATGCACTACTAATGTTTACAAAAAGGTAAATTTAGAGGATGAGAATTTAATTGAAAAGACTGAAGAAATACTTTTTAAAAATTTTAATATAAAAATAAATGACAATGATAAAAAGTTCCCTTTCCTACATTGGACTGTAAAATGTCATAAGAATCCCCCTAAGCCACGGTTTATTGCTGGAGCAGCTAAATGTCCAACCCGCATTGCTGCTTCTGACCTCTCTTTAATTTTAAAGGAAATTGTAAATAAACTTAAAACCTATTGTTCTGATATTAAAAAATTTTCGAATTTTAATCCATATTGGAGTGTTAATAATTCACTGCAGGTGATAGATTCTTTAACAATGGTTTCAGCTAAAAGAATTGAGTCTTTCGATTTTGCGACAATGTATGCTAATTTATCACTTAATGTAGTGTTAGATAATTTAAAAGCGGTTATCAAGAAATCTTTCCTCTTATCTAGTAAAAGGTTCTTAAAAATTGTCACTTATAATAAAAAAGCTATATGGACAAATTGCTTTAAGACTACAGATAACTTGAGATGTTACAGCTTGGATATGATTTTTGAGTTATTAGAGTTTGTTTTATACAATACTTATATAAGATTTGGTGGTGATTTGTACAAGCAAATCGTGGGAATTCCCATGGGGGGGGGATGCCAGCCCATTTATAGCTGACTTGTTTTTAAGTCAACTAGAATATAAATATATGATGGATAAGAATAATCCAAATAATTTAAAACATGTTTTGTCAAATAATAAACGATATTTAAATGATATTTTGGTCTTAAATTGTAAGGATTTCATTGATATTTCTAAAAATATATATCCGTCAGAGCTTACTCTTGAACCTGGTCATGGCGCTAGACATGAATATCATTTCTTAAATTTAAATATTAATATTTCTGATAATAATAAATTAAGTTTTAAAATGTATAATAAAACGGATGATTTTGATTTTGAAGTGATTAGTTTCCCATTCCCTGAAAGTAATATACACTCAAATATCACATATTCGGCGTTTTTCTCACAGTTACTTCGTTATGAAGGATTTGTAGTAATTATATTGATTTTAAAAATAGATGTAAAATCTTAAGCCAAAAATTGATATTAAGGGGCTTTTCTGCAAATAAATTGACTTGGCAATTTAAAAAATTTAGTTTTCATTATAAAGAACTTTTAAATAAATACCAAAAGAATTATCTGGAAATACTTTGGGAAATTTTTGGCTAATTTTGGAGGTTCGCGAAATGATGATGCAGCGCCATTTATTTTGAATGTTGTTTCTAATAGAGCGGATTTTTAAAAAATAGCCACATGGTAAAGATGAACTCTATAATTGTTTAGTTCATTCAGGTTTTTTGCAAAGAGTTAATATTTGTGATTTGGTAAAATTTATCACATTTAGTTTACCTATTGCTGCTAAAATGAGGAATATATTAACAGGATAAGCTTGTTTTGGTGTTACTTGGTTGTTCTACATTTGCTGGTTTTTTTTCATAGGCATGTATTTTGGGGGTGATACCTGACACAGGGATGCCATGGTTATTCTGTGGTAGGCACCACACTTGACTGGGTAGAGAATTTAAAGTGCCGAAACCCTATATTAGTCTATATTAATCACTAATTTAGGAAAACAGTTTTCCCTTTCTCCTTCTATCTCCTTTCTCTTTTTTTCTTTTTTTTTGTGTTTGTGCTGTTGCATTGACGATTTCTCTTTTCAATATGTACTGTTTGTCTGTCTGTTTGTACGTCTGTACTTAAAAAAAAGACAAACTAAAAAACACTAAAAAAATAAAAAAAAAACCTTCAAAACGGGGGGATTAGCTGACACTCCACGTGTTGCTGCGGCACGCAGCGCCACAGCAATATTGCATATAAATGACAATGGAACAGGAAAATGAATATGCATCAGACATCAATCAATGTCCTTCATTTCTGACTCTTTAAACTCTTTGATTTGGGATTTTGGCGTAACCATTTGCTATTTGTAATGTGAAAAAATTTCGAACAGCTCTATTAGAAAAAAACAGAGTTTAAATAACAATTGACATATCAAAACAATCAAATTTGTTTGCTGATTAAAAATGTAGTTCGTTAAGTATAATGTTTCCCATCAAAAGTTACGGATGTAAGAAAATTCGCCCAATTTTTCATAATAAGGGGAAAGTAAACCACTAGAATATCAACCGATCTTAGTGAAAATCACACCGTCAGATTCAGCATATCAGCAAACCCTTCTGTAGACGTTTCAAACTCCTGTATAGAAAAATGTATAATTTTGGAAATTTTTTTTACCCGAGGAAAGATTATGGATGCGGATTATTTGTTTCTTTTTCCAAGGGGTGATTGTATCGAACCATTGGTCCTAGAATATCAAGAGAGGGTACATTTTGTCGGACATTGAAAGTTCTATTGTCATTTAAGTAACCGAAAAGATTAGAGGGTAGCTAGCCCCCCTTCCATGCCTCTTTTCCCCCAAAGTCATACGATAAAAATTTTTAGATAACAAGTTTGTTCAAAATAGTCGGAAAGTTTAATAACTATGCCTTTGGGGATAACGTAATCCCCAAAAGTCTTGGGGAAAGGGCTAAAAAACTATTTACCACCTATATGATCTGAGGTCTTGTCTACAAATCTACAAGCCTTAAAATGTACACAATATCAGGTTTAGGCCTCAAAATGAAGGGGGGAGAATGGTATACAAATATTGCAATTGTGACATTTTGTTTTTATGGCACTTGGTATTAACCAAGTGACATATAGCAGTCGCCAATTCTGTCGGTCTGTCTGTCGGTCCCGGTTTTGCTACTTTAGGCACTTCCAGGTAAGCTAGGACGATGAAATTTGGCAAGCGTATCAGGGACCGGACCAGATTAAATTAGAAATAGTCGTTTTCCCGATTTGACCATCTGGGGGGGGGGGAGTGGGGGCCCGGTTAATTCGCAAAAAATAGAAAAAATGAAGTATTTTTAACTTATCAGCGGGTGATTGAATCTTAATGAAATTTGATGTTTGGATTGATATTGTGTCTCAGAGCTCTTATTTTAAATCCCGACCAGATCTGATGACATTGGGGGGAGTTGGAGGGGGAAAACCTAAAGTCCCGGTTTTGCTACTTTAGGCACTTCCAGGTAAGCTAGGACGATGAAATTTGGCAAGCGTATCAGGGACCGGACCAAATTAAATTAAAAATAGTCGTTTTCCCGATTTGACCATTCGGGGGGGGGGGTAGGGGCCGGTTAATTCGGAAAGAATAGAAAAAATGAAGTATTTTCAACTTATGAGCGGGTGATTGGATCTTAATGAAATTTGATGTTTGGAATGATATTGTGTCTCAGAGCTCTTATTTTAAATCCTGACTGGGTCTGATGACATTGGGGGGAGTTGGAGGGGAGAAACCTAAAATCTTGGAAACACATAGAGTGGAGGGATCGGGATGAAACTTGATGGGAAAAATAAGCGTAAGTTCCGGATACATGATTGACATAGTCGGAACTGATTTGCTCTCTTTGGGGTAGTTGGGGGGGGGGGAGTAATTCTTAAAAATTAGAAAAATGAGGTATTTTCAACTTACGAATGGGTGATCGGATCTCAATGAAATTTGATGTTTAGAAGGATATCGTGTCTTAGAGCTCTTATTTTAAATCCCGACCGGATCTGGTGATGGGGGCGGGGAGTTGGGAGGGGGAAACCTAAATCTTGGAAAACACTTAGAGTGGAGGCATCGGGATGAAACATGGTGGGAAAAATAAACACAAGTCCTAGATAGATGATTGACATAAACGGAACGGATCCGCTCTCTTTTGGGTAGTTGGGGGGGGGGGGGGGTATTTCTGAAAAAAAGAGGTATTTTTAACTTACGAACGGGTGATCGGATCTCAATGAAATTTGATATTTAGAAGGATATTGTGGCTCAAAGCTCTTATTTTAAACTCGACCGGATCTGGTGACATTGGGGGGGGGGGGTGGGAGGGAGAAACCTAAAAATTGGAAAACACTTAGAGTGGAGGGATCGGGATGAAACTTGGTGGAAAAAAAAACACGAGTCCTAGATATATGATTGACATAACCAGAACGCATCCGCTCTCTTTGGGGTAGTGGGGGGGGGGGGGTTAATTCTGAAAAATTAGAAAAAATGAGGTATATTTAACTTACGAACGGGTGATTGGATCTCTATGAAATTTGATTTTTAGAAGGATATCGTGTCTCAAAGTTCTTATTTTAAATCCTGACCGGATCTGGTGACATTGGGGGAAGTTTGGGGTGGGGAAACCTAAAATGATGGGAAACGCATAGATTGGAGGGATTGGGATGAAACTTGGTTGGAAAAATAAGCAGAAGTCTTGCATACGTGATTTACATAATTGGAACGGATCCGCTCAATTGCGGGGGGGGGGGGTAATTCTGAAAAATAAGAAAAATGACGTATTTTTAACTTACGAAGGAGTGATCGGATCTTCATGAAACTTCATATTTAGAAGGACCTCGTAACTCCGATATCTTATTTTAAATCTCAACCGGATCAAGCGTAATTGGGGGGGGGGGGCAGTTGGGGGGGACCGGAAATCTTAGAAAATACTTTAAGCGGTGAGATCAGGATGAAACTGGATGGGAAGAATAGAAAGCTGTCTAAGATACGTGACTGACATAGCTGGACCGGATCTGCTCTCTTTGGTGGAATTGGGGGGGGGGTAATTTTGAAAATTGAGGTATTTGTAACTTACGGAAGGGTGACCAGATCTTAATGAAATTTGATATTTAGAAGGATCTTGTGCTTTAAAGTTCTAATTTCAAATTCCGATCAGATCCTGTGACATTTGGGGGAGTTGGAGGGGGGAACCGGAATTCTTGGAAAACATGAAAATTGGAGTATTTATATCTTACGAATAGATGATCGGATCGTAATGAAATTTGATTTTTAGAAGGAATTCATGTCTCAGAGCTCTTATTTCAAATCCCGACCAGATCTTTTGACATTGTGGGGATTTGGAGGGGGAAATCTTGGAAAAACACTTGGAGTGTAGGAATCGGGATGAAGCTTGGTGGATAGAATAAACAAATGTTCTTGATACGTGATTGACAGAATCGTACTGGATTCGCTCTCTTTGGGGGAGTTGGGGGGAGGGGTTCAGTGATTTGGCGAGTTCGGTGCTTCTGGACGTGCTAGGGCGATGAAAATTGGTAGGCGTGTCAGGGAGCTGCACAATTTGACTTGATAAAGTCGTTTTCCCAGATTCGACCATCTGGGGAGCAAAAGGGAGAGGGAAAATTAGAAAAAATTAGGTATTTATGACTTACGAGTGGGTGATCGGATCTTAATGAATTTTGATATTTAGAAGGACTTTGTGACTCAGAGCTCTTATTTTAAATCTTGACCGGCATTAAGCCTCTTATTTTCCTTTTTAAATCAATCTATTGATTCATAGAATTTTGTTAGAGCTCATACCATATGATCTCTTGGCTCTTAGCTCTTCTCGCCTCGTCACAAGTGCCATATGAGCTTTTAGCTCTTGTTTTTTTTTTTTTTTGGGGGGGGGGGGGGTCTCCTTTGGAACATTTACCACGGTCAAAATTTTTCGTGGAGAGGGAAGTTTTTAGGGGATAATTTCCCTCATGGGGGAATTTGCCACAATTTTGGCATTAGAAATCCCTCCCGCCTAAATAACAGCCCACTGGCACACCTCCATAATAGCTGATGCTATTAATAATAGCTGATGCTATTAATAACATCTTTGCACATGATTTTATCAAACATCATGTGAATCACCTTGGTAAAATGTAGATCTGAAATAAATGATTAATCTTAAACGGTAAAAGCTTGTTTTGAAAAAAAGATTTATGATAATTTTGAAAGGTCGTAAATGTCAGACCGAAACAAAATTACATAATTAGAATCGCCATTGTCGAAAATCCCGTACAAGGAACTTTGAACAACAAGGAAAATCACTTTAAGTTCTATTTCGTAAAAAAACTTCCCTTGGGCTTTTCAGCTAGGATGGGATCGTCTTGGGGAAGTCTCTGGAGTGAGGGGGTATTTTACGTGGAGGAGTTTAAAATTGAGGAATTTTTCTGTGGATAGGGGGAATTATCCATTTAGGGAAACTGTTCTGGGCATTATGTGAAAAAGATCCGAAGTTAAATTAAAAAAAAAAACTTTTTACCAATGAAATTAAAGAGCAAATTTAAAACGAACAGAAATTATTCCGTATATGAGGTGGGTGATCTTCTTCTCAATACGTTCCTCTTTACGCTAAAGTTTGACCTTTTGTCGTGATTCCTTGACTACTAGGATACTCATTTATAGGAGGGGGCAACCTCCCTCATATGCGGAATGTTTCCTGTTCGTTTTGAATTTTAATGTTACTAATTGCTTTCAGTTGAAAAACTTTTTTTTATTCAATCTCTTGCAAGATAGTATTGCTATGTATGTAATTGATATTAAATAAATTTTATTATTATTATAACTAGATATATTAAAACTATAACTATTATATTTACCCTTGTTATTTTTTTTATTCGTCTTATAAAATGATGCGTCTCAATATCAAACAGTTCGTGGTAACGAACTGTAGTAAGGAGCGACTCACCTCAATAGTAACCAAAACTGAAATTTTGATACCAATAGCTACATCAAAAGAATCGCATTTTAATGCTGATTTTGAATATATAAGTTTCATCAAGTTTAGGTTACCCATCAAAAGTTACGAGCCTGAGAAAATTTGAGTTATTTTAGAAAATTGGGGGAAACAACCCCTAAAAGTCATAGAATCTCAACAAAAATCAAACCATATGATTTAGCGTATCAGAGAACCCTACTGTAGAAGTTTCAAGATCCTATCTACGAAAATGCGGAATTTTGTATTTTTGCCAGAAGGCAGATCACGGATGCGTGTTCATTGGTTTGTTGGTTTTTTGTTTTTGTTTTTTGTTGTTTTTTCCCCGGGGGTGATCGTATCGACCCAGCTGTCCTAGAATGTTGTGAGAGGGCTCATTCTAACGGAAATAGAAAGCTCTAGTGCCATTTTAACTGACCAAAAAAATTGGAGGGCACCTAGGCCCCCTCCCACGCTAATTATTTTCCCAAAGTCACCAGATCAAAATTCTGAGATAGCCATTTTATTCAGCGTAGTCGAAAAACCTTATTACTATGTCTTTGGGGACGACTTACTCCCCCACAGTCCCCGTGGGAGGGGCTACAAGTTACTAACTTTGACTAGTGCTTACATATAGTAATGGTTATTGGGAAGTGTACAGGCGTTTTCAGGAGGATTTTTTGGTTGGGGGGAGGGGTTGAGAAGAGGGAGATATGCTGGGGAAACTTTCCATCGAGGAATTTGTCATAGGGGAAGAAATTTTTCATGAAGGGAGCGCAGGATTTACTAGCATTATTTAAAAAAAAAAAACAATGAAAAAATAAATATGAAAAAGTTTTTTTCAGCTGGAAGTAAGGAGCAGCGTTAAAACTTAAAACGAACAGAAATTATTACCCGTATGAGGGGCTCACCTCTTCCTAATACCTCGCTCTTTACGCTAAAGATTTTTAGTAATTTCAACTATTTATTCTACGGCTTTTGTGATTCAGGGGTCATTCTTAATGAATTGGGACAAAATTTAAGCTTTAGTGTAAAGAGCGAGGTACTGACGAGGGGACGAACCCCCTCATATATGTAATAAAAACATGAGAATACAAAAGTTCTTTACGTAAGCTAATTTATAAGTTACGTATATCTTTTACTAATAAAAACATTCGTAGAAAATTAAAAGTTCTAGTTGCCTTTTTAATTAACCAACAAATCGGAGGGCAACCAGGCTTCCTTCCCCACTCCTTTTTTCTCAAAATAATTCGATCAAAATTATGAGAAAGCCATTTAGCCAAAAAAAAATGCAAATTTCTGAAAAATTAAGAAAAATGAGGTATTTTTAACTTACGAACGGATGATCGGATCTCAATGAAATTTGATATTTAGAAGGATATCGTGGCTCAGAGCTCTTATTTTAAAGCCGACCGGATCTGGTGACATTGGGGGGGGGGAGTTGGGAGGAGAAACCTAAAACTTGGAAAACAATTAGAGTGGAGGGATCGGGATGAAACTTGTTGGAAAAAACCACGAGTCCTAGATACATGATTGACATAACCAGAACGGATCCGCTCTCTTTGGGGTAGTTGGGGGGGGTTAATTCTGAAAAATTAGAAAAAATAAGGTATTTTTAACTTATGAACGGGTGATTGGATCTCCATGAAATTTAATATTTAGAATGATATCTTGTCTCAAAGCTCTTATTTTAAATCCTGACCAGATCTTGTGACATTGGGGGAAGTTTGGGGTGGGGAAACCTAAAACGATGGAAAACGCTTAGATTGGAGGGATTGGGATGAAACTTGGTTGGAAAAATAAGCAGAAGCCTTGAATACGTGATTTACATAATTGGAACGAATCCGATCAATTGGGGGGGGGAGATAAATTCTGAAAAATAAGCTCTCTTTGGTGGAATTGGGGGGGGGGTAATTTTGAAAATTGAGGTATTTGTAACTTTTGAAAGGGTGACCAGATCTTAATGAAATTTGATATTTAGAAGGATCTTGTGCTTTAAAGATGTAATTTCAAATTCCGACCAGATCCTGGGACATTCGGGGGAGTTGGAGGGGGAAACCGGAATTCTTGGAAAACATGAAAATTGGGGTATTTTTATCTTACGAATAGATGACCGGATCGTAATAAAATTTGATTTTTAGAAGGAATTCATGTCTCAGAGCTCTTTTTTCAAATCGCGACCAGATCTTTTGACATTGTGTGGAGTTGGAGGGGGAAATCTTGGAAAAACACATGGAGTGGAGGAATCGGGATGAAGCTTTTTGGATAGAATAAACAAATGTCCACATGGAGTGGAGGAATCGGGATGAAGCTTTTTGGATAGAATAAACAAATGTCCTTGATACGTGATTGACAGAATCGCACTGGATTCGCTCTCTTTGGGGGAGTTGGGGGGAGGGGTTCAGTGATTTGGCGAGTTCGGTGCTTCTGGACGTGCTAGGGCGATGAAAATTGGTAGGCGTGTCAGGGAGCTGCACAATTTGACTTGATAAAGTCGTTTTCCCAGATTCGACCATGTGGGGGGCAAAAGGGAGAGGAAAAATTAGAAAAAATTAGGGATCCATTACTTACGAGTGGGTGATCGGATCTTAATGAATTTTGATATTTAGAAGGACTTTGTGACTCAGAGCTCTTATTTTAAATCTTGACCGGCATTAAGCCTCTTATTTTCCTTTTTAAATCAATCTATTGATTCATAGAATTTTGTTAGAGCTCATACCATATGATCTCTTGGCTCATAGCTCTTCTTGCCTCGTCACAAGTGCCATATGGGCTCTTAGCTCTTGTTTTTTATATAATTTAAAATTAAAGCAAAGCTACTCTTCATGGAATCTATTGGAGGGTCATTCCTTGTGACTGCTAAGTAAATTAAAAAATAGTATGTGATCATTTTACCCAATAGCTTAACGCTGATGATATAAATCACCATTCTTCTTGGTGTTGGTACAGTTTTAGGGGAAGAACTCATCCTAATCCTCAAAACAGCAGATATCCTTTGAGAAACCTGGTTCTTATTGGCAAATTAAAACTTGGTGTAGGTTGTATTTGTAATAATGTCAAGATAAGTGTTTTACCACTGCTCACGCTTACCACGGTGGCACTATAGACATAGGAGGTATCTGGCATCAGCCTGACTAACCTCCTTAATACAGAAATGATGGTCTTTGAATTGGAAGGCCTTTCGACGTGGTAGCTATATTGCTCACATAATTGGTCAGATCTATTAAAAAAAGTAAAATAGTTATGAGGCTAACTTCCCAATGTATGTTATCACTGAGGATATAAATTGGATATTTTCTCAATATGCTCCATTCAAATTTCGTCAATTCTTCGATGGTAAATACTTGATAAACCTTTTAAGAACTATCAGTTTGACTTTTGGCTATTGACTATCATTTTGACTATTGACTATTGGATAATAAACCTTCTAAAGAGCTATCAGTTTGACTATTGACTCTTTTAAAGGCAATAAAATCAAGCTCCTGATCTCACTAACCAAGTAATCTTTTTTCTAGAAACGAAAAAAGATAAAAGCATTTGGATCTTTGACAATTTTTTATTGAATAATACCATAATATTTACATTTAGTTTAATTTTGTGCAAAATACAACTTTATGCCTATTTTATATTAACTCACAGATGTTATGTATCTTTCAAACTTTTCCTCTGCCTTAAGTGATAATCAGCATACGTTTGCAATTCTACTGATAACATTTGGAAATACCGCATGTGTGCGGTGTTTGTTTTTGTTAAGTTCAGTGTTTAGTGAAACAACTCGTTTCCTGTACAAAAACTAGTGCCCCTTTTCAATATCAGAACTTTTTTTTAAAATATTCTATTACTTTGTCTGGTGTTCACAGCAATTAGTATTCCTATGCTATGAGAGTCTACAGAAAATAGTATTAACTTGGATTTAAATTTACTTGGAGGGGGAACATCCTTCGAATTGAATGGTTTAAAAGGGAAGAAAGTATGGTTTATATATTCTTTTTGTGAAAACAAGCTGTATTGTCATTAGAGTTATAATAATTGTAAAGCTAGTCCAGATATTTGTTTTCATGTACAAAGCTAGATATCCAAACTGAAAACTTTATACTTAAAATATTATATTAATACACTCTCCCCAGTGTTCACTACAATCAATATTCCAATACTGTGGAAATTTACTAAAAGTATGTCTGCTTATAATCACTTACCCAGGGGAAATAACCACTATTTAGATCAAACAGTTTGTGGTAAGGAACTGTAAGTAAGGAGTGACCCGGCTCAAAAGTAACCGAAACTCTAAAAAATGGAATCTTGATACCAATAGATAAATCAAAAGAATCGAATTTAGTGTTGAATTCAAATATATAGGTTTCATCAAGTTTAGTCTTATCGATCAAAATTTAGACCCTATTGAATATTTGTCTTGTTTTCGAAAAAGGGAGAAAAGTCATAGAATCTTAACGAAAATCACACCATCAGATTTGGTGTAACAGAGAACTCTGTTGTAGAGGTTACAAGCTCTTATCTGCAAAAATTTGGATTGCCAGAAAAAAGATCACTGATACGTCCTTATTTGATTTTTGTTTTGGTTGTTTTTTTTGGGGGGCGTGATCGTATCCACCTAGTGGTCCTAGAATATCGCGAGAGGGCTCTTTCGAACGGAAATTAAAAGTTCTATTGTCCTTATTAAGTGACCAAAAAGTGGAGGGCAATTAGGTCCCCTCTTACGCTCATTTTTCCCGATCAAAATTTTGAAATAGCCATTTTGTTCACCATAGTCGAAAAATCTTATAATTATGTCCTTAGGTGTAAAATGATCCCCCCCCACTCCCCGGGGGAAGGGATGCAAGTTGTGAACTTTGCCCATTGTTTACATATAGTATTTTTTATTGGAAAGTATACAGGCATTTAGGGGGGGGTGTGCTTGGGGTGGATTTCTATGGGGAGAATCTTCCTTGGGAGGGAAAATTCTTGGGAGTCAGTATTCCAGGGGAAATGTTACACTTGGATGTTTTGACACAATTACGGTACTACACGAAATTCTTTTAATTGTCTTACATTCTAGTTGCCAAATTTTTTATATTGAAATATCCCGGTGGAATTATCCAGGGCCTTTTTTCCGCATGTTTTGTTTTCTGGGAAATAGTATCCACGGAAAAGGGCATTTTTGGAGTGATCGAAAAACCGATTAGAGGTTAAAGTCTTATTCAAATGAAGGGATGCTAGGGAAAATTTTTCAGGATGAATAGTCCACAAGCAATGTTAAAGGGAGAGGGATTCTCAGCGAGGATGGAACTATCAGGAAGGAATGTGACGGGGGTGGGTGCACATTACGTTGGATGAAATTTCTACCGAGGCGTTTTCCGCGAGGGGAAGGAGTATATTTCATAAAGGGTGACCCAGATTTACCAAAATTATTTGACAAAAGAGCAGAAATTGTGACATATATGAAGAGTTGCCCCTTCCTCAATACCTCACTTTTTACTCTAAAGTTTGACTGTTTACTAAAATTGAAACACGGGGGGAGTTTAATTAGAATGGGAAGCTTTTTTTAAGTGCAAACAGCTTTAATGTAAAGAGCAAGGTATTAAGGAGGGGGTAAGCCTTCATATCCGGAATAAATCTACCATATTTAATATACAAATTTTGTTTTAATTGTTCATGTACGGTGAGCCAAATTCGAACCTGCATTAATTGGAAAACGTTCAGAAATTAAATGAAAAACGAGACTTTTTTAACTGAAAGTAAGGAACGACATTAAAACTCAAAACCAACAGAAATTATTCCTTTAATGAAAGGAGCTGTCCACTCCTCAACGCCTTTCTCTTCACGCTACAGTTTTTATTGTTTTAAAAAGTAGAGTTGTGACAAAGACTCGAACTTTAGCGTAAAGAGCGAGGCGTTGAGGAGTGGACAGCCCCTTTCATATACGGAATAATTTCTATTCATTTTAAGTTTCAATGTAGCTCCTTACTTTCAGTTATCTTTTTTTTAATCACTTTCAAAAGATGCACAAAAGATACTTGCTGCATAAAAAAAAGAAATTTGAGTTTTGAAAATTTTTCCGTTAAGCGAGTTTTTGCTAAATGGAAAATGTGTTGGAAAGTCCTTTGTAAGACACTTCCAAAAACATGGGTTCCAAAAACACTTAATATTCTTAATCAATAGTTTGTATTTTCATTCATTTCGCTTAGTCCCTTTGTTTTCCTTCAAAAAGTTACTGTCTTTTAACTGGAGACTGAAATGATGCACAAATCTGAAATCTGCATGATGGAAGACACAGAGTAGGCCTGTGACTCTTCCTATACCACACTCACCAGCAGTCCTTCAGAAGAAAGGTAGACAGGCTTATTTTTTGCCAATCAGCTTTAGATTTATGAAGAAAGTACCTTGGGTGGTCTTCTTTTTTTCTAATACTGTTTTACGCTGTTTTTCTGCGTGTTTTGACTGAAAAATCAATTTGCATTAACAGCAAGTAGTGTTTAGTATTGTGTAAAAATGGTAATTTTGTGGTAATTTTAAGTTTAAATGTCGCTCCTTACTTTCAGTTAAAAAAAAAGTTTTTTATTTGTGTTTAATCACTTTCAAAAGATGCACAAAAGATACTTGCTGTATAAAAAAAAGAACACAGATGTTGCAAGGAAGCCAAGGTAGAAATGTCAGTTGACCTATTAATTATACCATTTTTGTTTCCTGAATCTGTGTTGTATAATGCCATACTGTGGGATATAAAATGTTTGAAATCAGAAGGGTATATTCACAAATCGAGAAATCGATTAGAGGTTACAGTCTTATTCAAATCAAAGAATGCTAAGGAAAATTTTTATGGGTGAATCGTCTACAAGCAATTTTACAGGGAGGGGCGATTGTCAGCGAGGATGGAACTGTCTGGAGGGGATTTGACGGGGTAGGGGTACACTTTGCTGTGGATGAAATTTTCACCGAGGAGTCTTCCTTGAGGGGTAGTGCTATATTTCATAAAAGGTGGGCCAGATTTACCGGCATTATTTGGCAAAAGAAAAGAAATTCTGAAATATATGAAGGGTTGCCCCCGTCCTTAATTGTTTACTCTTTGCGCAAAAGTTTGATTGTTTACTAAAATTGAAACACGGGGGCCGTTTATTAAGAATGTGAAGCCTTCTTAAATTGCTAACAGCTTTAGCATAAAGAGCAAGGTATTGAGGAGGGTAGCAACCCTTTATAAATGGGATAAATCTACCAAATTTAAAATGCAAATTTTGTTTTGATGTTTCTTGTACGGTGAGCTAGAGTCGAACCTGCCTTAGTCGAAAATGTTAAGAAATTAAATAAAAAACGAGTTTTTTTACTGGAAGTAAGGAGCGAGATTAAAACTTAAAACAAACAGAAATTATTCCTTAAATGAAAGGGGCTACCCCCTCCTCAGCGTCTCTTTCTTTACGCTAAAGTGTTTATTGATTCAAAAAGTAGTTGTGACAGAGTCAAACTTTAGCGTTAAGAGCGAGGTGTTGAGTCAAAATCTATGAGAAGAGATAGTAAAAAGATCTGGGGGGGGTAACTGCTTTCCATGTCTCCAACTGATGTCACTGGCTGAGATTCAGAGAAAAATTGCGTAAAGTTTGAAATTGGCAGTCATTTGCACTTGACTTAGTTCTAAATTCATCAGTTAAAAATATAAGCTAAATAAAAAATTACATATAGAAACGAATGTATGATTTAATTTGAATGAATTCTCATTTATTCTAGTTATCACTGTTACGCCATTGTTTGATATGGATTTGGCTCAACGAGAATATGAAACGACTAAGATGCCTGGTGACACAAGTATGTATCCAAAGGAAGAAATAGATTCTGATTCTCAAGATGAGATACCAAATAAAAAAAGAGAGAAGGTTTTCAAATGTGATATATGTATGAAAAGTCTCACTTCTAGTTCCAATTTATCAACACACAAAAGGCTTCATACTGGGGAAAAGCCCTTTAAGTGTGATATATGCGCTAAAAGTTTTGCTAGTAGTTCAAGCTGGTCATATCATCGAAGAACTCATACAGGAGAAAAACCATTCAAGTGTAGAGTTTGTCAGAAATGTTTTGCTTCAAGCTCGAATTTGTCAGAACACCATAAAATTCATACAGAAGAGAAACCCTTTGAATGCGATATATGCAAGAAGAGATTCCGCCAAGCGTCTGATTTATCTGGACACCAAAGAACTCATGCAGGTGAAAAACCCTTTGAATGTGATATTTGTAAGAAAAGATTCCGAAAGCGTCATCATTTATTTGGACATCAGAGAACACATACAGGTGAAAAACCTTTCAAGTGTAATGTATGTGAGAAAAGTTTCACCTATAATTACAGTTTAGCAGATCACCAAAGGATTCATACTGGAGAAAAACCTTTCCAGTGTGATGTATGTGAGAAGAGTTTTAGTTCTAGTTCTTCTTTATCTAAACATCGGCACCGAAAAAATCATATTGTGGGAGTAACTTATGAGCTATAATGAACGTGAAAGAAGTTTTATTTTAAAATCCAGTTTTACACACCAAAGATCCTAGACTGGGGAAGGTAATTCGTGTTTTTAGTGTGTTATGCTGTCGCATATGCAAGAGAATATTCTACATAATACTCTGGTGATTGACCCTTCCAGTGTTGTATGTTATAAAAATGAATTTTAATTGATGTTATATTGTCTTCTGTTAACATTCATAATTATTTACATGTTTATGTTTAGTAATGTTACTTTTGTTTCTTTTCTATTTTGCTTAGAGTATTGATTTGGTGAATTTTACGATATTTAAAATAAAGTAATGTTATATTTTATTTAGGTTGGTGTGTAAAGTCTGGGGCAGTTTTTCTGCTTGTGGGCAGTTTTAGGCTTTTTGTGGAAGCCTAGTCAGAGATTTCTGACCAAACACAACGTATAATACATGAATCGAAAATTCATATCCTTTCCAGAGGCTCTGCAAGACAATATTAAGAGATTCCCTCTTCTCAGACCTCCAATGCGTTTGGACTTGACTTCGACTTCATTGAGTAAGAAATGTGTAAACAAGAACACAACTCCAGAGACTGATCAATGATTTCTAGGGCTTAAGCGTTAGCCCCTGGAGAACGCCGAGTATTAATATCTAAAATATATTATATAATATATTAAACTGATCTGTTAATAATACATCATTGTCCATCACATCATAATACACAATACATCACAAAATATTAAATCAAAGGCACTGTGCACTATACAGCAAAAATAGTAGAATCCTGCTAAAACTATTAGTCTGTATTTGTAAAAAGAGAATTTTTTGTTATAATTATATCAAAATAATACCAATGAAACATGATCTCTTATTTCAAGTGGAATACTGTCCCGTAATTTTGCTTATTAAGTTGAAATTTTTTGGGTATGTCACGGGAGGTATTAACTAAATACATAACACTATATGCATAGAGATGGTGAAACGAAAGTATGTGCTATTTCTCAGAAACGTGCAAGGCTAAAAATTTAAAACTTTCAGAACATATTGAAGGGACGTTGAAATCAATCAGAAGACATTGTGTAGATCTAAGGTTCTTGAAAGGGTATATCTGGGGTATCTCAAGAAAAATTATTAAGTTAAAATTTTCAGCACATGTTTAGGTTGTGATTGATTAAAATTTGTCTATATTAAAGGTTAATTGCATAAAAGTGACCAGATCGGTATGTTCTATAGAAGCCTAAAGATTACGCAGATTTTCAGTCTATTTCTTTGAATGATATTCCATGCACCAATCAATAAAAGTGACATAGCAGAGCTATTTATAAACTTATGTCCATTATATAGAAATCAAGCAAAAATTTTGATTCTTTAAAAATGATTTTAAATAACCCTGTTTGCGGAAGAAGTTTTTCAAAGAGAAGCAAAGAGCTGTATTAAGACAAAAGTGATCAGAAACAAAGTTTGTCGACTTAAATAGGCCGAGGCTAAAGATGATGTGACATCGATTTAGTGTCATATCAGCAGAACCTTTCAAGGGGGAGAGGGCAACTACGGTATGTGCGCCACCTATCGCAGGACGGGTTCTGAATATATATGGTCGAGGTTCAAAAAGCGTCGTTCTTGAGTGGTATTTGAAGTTTTGATGTCTACGAAACGTCCATTCAATAAAATTCTTGTAAGCAACAAGTATATGGTGCATCTTATTCTGTTCGAAATGTTCCTAGACTTCTATGGAAACAAGTTTCTAAGCTTATTCATTTGTAATCCCTTGAGTCTGAAGAAGTTTTCATTTCAGACTGGCATACTCATTTTTCGTCAGTTCTTTCAGCTAACCCGCCATAGGTCAAGTCTTCTGTTTTACATAGTCCTTATAGTTACCTATCAAATATTGACCATGGAAGGAACCTCGTCAATATTTCATCTTCATCTGTGGCTAATCAAATTCAATAGATATAATCAGAAAAAGATCTCAGTCTGAATAGACTACAGACTGAGCATCAGAAGCACGGCACGGTCTACCATATTGACAATCTCTCTCTGTTGTTCCAGGTAATTATTTGTCAGTAAAATATGCCGACCCTTTAGGAAGGTCTATTAACCTGCAGTGGAAAAAATAAGCAAAGATCGTACAGTTTGTAGTTCGTATATACCAATTAAATTTTGTTGAATAATTAGTAAACTTATTATCAAGTTCCTGTTTCCGCTTATTATTACAATTTCGGCAACAATCAGTTTGGGCTCATAAGCGGCAATGGAGTTCAATATCCACACCATCGTTTCCTGTATATTAATTGGGGGTGAAAGGACTGTATGCAGTCTGTATACCCTCATACAAATTCTGGAATTGGAATTGATATCATTAAGTGGCACTATTTAGTTAAATAAAAGGGTTTGTGTTTGTTCCTTATACATATCCAGCGCCTTTGAGTCTGTCCTTCGTTCTCAAGTTCTCCTTTGTAATGGCGTCAACCCTTTCATTTCTATACACTTATTGCACTGGTAGAAAAATTATCACAATAAGATTCGTTCTGATATTCACCGAACAGATTTAATTATAGTGAAGAAGGGACCAAAGAATGGTTTGATTAATTTCCAGCTTTGTTTTGCAACACTATCCAAATAGCCGCTGAATATACCCCCCCCCCCGTTCTGATTGCTCAGTTCACTGAATTCAGTCATATATAATTTTCTAATGATATTGTTTTGTTAGCTAAAGATTTTTATTAAGTTTCCGATATATTCTTTCCCGTGCATGTATTTAGTTAGAGGCTTCAAGGACAGAATTTTTGGTATTCCTCCCAAATTCTGGAGCAAGTGACTTCCTTATAATCAGTTCAACTTTAATCATACTCTTGGATTCATTGAAACATTTTGGACTTTCAACTGGTGCGTCTATTTAATGTGTTCATTTAGTGTAAGAATAAAATGGGCCCCGTGTAAATTCCATTGTGCCCTTTCGGAAGTTTTTTTTTATCAAAACTGAGTGCCTTATCATTCGGAGCCAATTTTTTATATCTTTTATTTAGTCTTCCTCTTTGATTCAAGACTATTTATATTTGTAGAAACTACAAGGGTTTATTTAAGGCACTTGGTATTAACCAAGTGACATATAGCAATTGCAAATTCTGTCGGTCTGTCTGTCCGTCCTGGTTTTGCTACTTTAGGCACTTCCAGGTAAGCTAGGACGATGAAACTTGGCAGGCTTATCAGGGACCGGACTAGATTAAATTATAAATAGTCGTTTCCCGATTTGACTATTTGGGGGGGGGGGTTAATTCGGAAAAATGAAGTATCTTTAACTTACGAACGGTTGATCAGATCTTAATGAAATTTGATGTTTGGAGGGATATTGTGTCTCAGAGCTGTTATTTTAAATTCCGACTGGATTTGGTGACATTGGTGGGGGAGTTGGGAGGGAGAAACCTAAAATCTTGGAAAACACTTAGAGTGGAGGGATTAGGATGAAACTCGGTGGAAAAAATAAGCACAAGTCCTGGATACATGATTTATAAAAAACGGAACGGATCCGCTCTCTTTGGGTTAGTTGGGGGGGAATTAATTCTAAAAATTTAGAAAAAATTAGGTAATTTTAACTTACGAACGGGTGATCGGATCTTAATGAGATTTGATATTTAGAAGGATGTCGTATCTCAAAGCTCTTATTTTAAATCCCGACCGGATCTGGTGACTTTGGGGGGAACCTAAAATTATGAAAAACGCTTATATTGGAGGGATCGGGATGAAACTTGGTGGACAAAATAAACAGAATTCTTAGATACGTGGTTGATATAATTGGAACGGATCCGCTATATTGGGAGGGGCGGGTAATTCCGAAAAATAGAAAAAATTATGAATTTTTAACTGACGAAGGAGTGATCGGATCTTCATGAAACTTCATATTTAGAAGGACCTCATAATCAGATCTCTTATTTTAAATCTCAACCGGATCCGGCGTCATTGGGGGGGGGGGGCAGTTGGGGGTGGACTCGAAATCTTAGAAAACACTTAAAGCGGAGAGATCAGGATGAAACTGGATGGGAAAAAATAATAACCTGCCTAAGATACGTGACTGACATAACCGGACCGGATCTGCTCTCTTTGGTGGAGTTGAGAGGGGGGATAATTCGAAAAAAATGAGGTATTTGTAGCTTACGAAAGGGTGACCAGACCTTAATGAAATTTGATATTTAGAAGGATCTTGTGCTTTAAAGCTCTAATTTTAAATTCCGACCAGATCCTTTGACAATGGGAGGAGTTGGAGGGGGAAACCGCAATTTTTGGAAAACATGAAAATTGGGGTATTTTTATCTTAGTAATAGGTGATTGGATCTTAATGAAACTTGATATATACAGAAGGATCTTATGTCTCAGGTGCTCCATTTTCGACTCGAATTGTATCTGGAGACATAGAGGGTTGGAGGAGGGAAACAGAAATCTTGGAAAACGCTTAGAGTGGAGAGATCGGGATGAAACTTGATCGGAACTATAAGCACAAGTTTTAGATACGTAATTGACATTATTGGAAAGGATCTGTTCTCTTTGGAGGAGCTGGGGGGGGGTGTGTTAATTTTGAAAAATTGGAAAAATTAAGGTATTTACAACTTAAGAACGGGTGACCGGATCTTAATGAAATTTGATATTTAGAAGGAATTCGTGTCTCAGACTTTTATTTCAAATTCCGACCAAATCTGTTGACATTGGGGGAAGTTGGAAGGGGAAATCTTGGGAAACGCTTGGAGAGGAGGAATCGGGATGAAGCTTGGTGGATAAAATAAGCAAATGTCCTTGATACGAGATTGATGTAACTGTACAGGATTCGATCTCTTTGGGGGAGTTGGGGGTTAGGGGCTAAGTGATTTGGCGAGTTTGGTGCTTTTGGGCGTGCTAGGTCGATAAAAATTAGTAGGCGTGTCAGGGAGCTGCACAAATTGACTTGATAAAGTCGTTTTCCCAGATTCGACTGTCTGTGGGCTAAAGGGAGAGGAAAAATTACACAAATGAGGTATTTATAACTTACGAGCGGGTGATCGGATCTTAATGAATTTTGATATTTAGAAGGACATCGTGTCTCAGATCTCTTATTTTAAATCCTCACCGGCATTAAGCCTCTGAATTACTTTTAAAATCAATCTTTTGATTCTTAGAATTTTGTTAGAGCTCATACCATATGAGCTCTTAGCTCTACTTGCCTCGTCACAAGTGCCATATGAGCTTTTAGCTCTTGTTAATATTGATGATTTTCCTTTGAATTGTACTCGTGTTTAAAGAGCATTTATGTGATTTTTCCCGTTTGAATTAGTGCTAAGAAGTTTTTTTTTACTTCCTTATTTCCTAGTTGTATTTTTCTTTGAATGTAAGACAAATTCATCTTTAGGTGTTCTCACTTCTTATACCGTATTTTTGGCTTGTGCATTTTTGTTTCTTTATTTACTCCTTTGTGCATTGTTGGTGTGTGTAAACATGGTAAAACTAATTTCTTATTATTTACTGTACCAGCACTATAATATTTTTTGCAAGAAATTGGAGATCCAAAGTAAATAGGATTTACTTCGGACAATGCTTTGGTTAAATTGGAGCAGGGGTGCAGACGAAGCTGTTAGAAGACTGGCCGAACTTATTTGTCAAAGTGCTATTGCTTCCTACTACTCACTTGCGTACTGGTGCTTCATTAAGCTATTACCACAGTAAGATCAGGATCTGTACAGTATAATTTCTTTTAAGATCAAAAAGAGTAAGTTAGGTTGACTGTTTCCGCCTTAAACTTATTGGTTGGCTTATATAGGCTAGACCTAGTCTATCCTATATAACATGTTTAACAGCATGGCCTATCCAGATTTGAACTAAAACTGCTTTGCCCTAAATTGAGAGGTAAAATTCTCTTCTAGCTGTCTTTTGCTATCTTGGAAAAGGATTAAGTTAGGAAATTGAAACATTCAGGAATGTTTCCAGGGTGAAAAACTTACTCTTGGAAGTTATGGCAAAATTCTACTTTAGCTACTTTTTGCTATAGGATTACAGGCTAAAGGAAGTCTTGGAAGGTATTTTGAAGTACCTACCTCTACTTGGGAGGGTCCCAACCTTTGAAAGCCATTAAAAATCTATGTGTTATAACAGTGTTATCAAAATAAATCTTCTGCTTAGATCTGCTTTTAGATTCTGCTTTATAACAAAAGTGTGTTCAACTTCACAACTTTGCTCAATCCTAATTTATAAGGTTTTAAAGATAGGCTATGCAAACAGGTTAACAGGAATAACAGAAATTGCATTTTCAGAACTAAAGGCAGAGAAAAAGAAACTGATAGGCTAACTGAAAAATAAGGTAAAATGTTGTTTTTTTGAAAATTTCAATATGTATAAACCTGTCAAATAGGCAAATTTCAAGACCCTCTAGAGGGAGAAAGAGTTGAGGTAGGTACTTCAAAATACTTGTCCTGGATATACTTTTGTAGATTTTTTGTTGTTTATATTATTGACTTACAAATAAAGTGAACATATCATTTGATTCCTTTTTTAAGCTCTTTACAAATGTAGTAATTGCTTCTATTGCAAATACAGATTTTAGCCCTTTTTAAGCTAATCTAACCTGACCTAACCTTTAGATTAGAAACTTGTTGGGGTAAAATTCTAGTTTAGTGACTTCTTGCTATCTCTAAAAGAGGGTAGGTTAGGAAAATAAAACTTTCAGGGATAGGTCTACAGGCTAAAGTATGTCCCAGGAAGGTATTTTAAAGTTCCCACCTCCACCTTTTCTCCCTCTAGAGGGCCCTGAAATTTGCCTACACAACAGGTCTACACCTATTGAAATTTTGAAAAAATAACATTTAACTTAATTTTCAGTTACCAGTTGCTTTTTCTCTGCCTTTAGTTCTCAAAATGTAATTCCTGTTATTTGAGTAGAATTCAATGTTTTTTTTTTCAATATCAATGTTTTTTTTTTTAAATTTAGGAAATATATTTCCATATCTTTAAAACCTTATAAATTGGGATTGAGCAAAGTTGTGAAGCTGAAAACAATTTTGTTGAACTACATTCAAGCAGAACATCTATTTTGTAAGGTTTCACTTTTATAACACAAATATTTCTAAAGGTCATCAAAGGTCAGGGGCTTCTAAAGGGAGAAAGAGTAAAGTTAGGTATTTCAAAGTACCTTCCTGGGACATAATTTATCCTTTAGACCCATCCCTGAAAATTTCTTTTCCCTAACCTAACCCCTTTCCAAGATAGCAAGAAGTAACTAAACTAGAATTTTACCACTTGTGGTGTATTTATCTAAACCTTCTTCAATTGGCTTTCCTATTTTTGATATTTTATTGAAAATGCATACTTTAATTGAATATTTTTGTAAAATTTCTTATTTAACTTACTTGTGGAAAGTCAGTGCTTCTGGATTATATGACATCAAAAATGGATTTGTGATGAAACAGTAAGTTTGAGACTGATGTTTTAATCTTTTTTCATACTCAAAAACTAGACATATTTTTGTAATTTTCAAGAGCTCAAAAGTGCTTAAATTTGAATTTGCAATAGAAGCAATTATTATATTTGTAAAAAGCTTAACAAAAGGCATCAAATGGTATTTTCACTTTATTCAGAAGTCAATTATAAGAACAATGAAAAATTTACCCATACTTTAGCCTGTAGACCCATCCCTGAAAGTTTCATTTTCTTAACCTAACCCTTTTCCAAGATAGCAAAAAGTAGCTAAAGTAGAATTTTACCAAAGTGATTGCCTAGCTTCCATGTTATCTTATTCCCAATTGTCTTAGACTTAGGAATTTGCCTGCTTGACAGGTCTAACCTATTGAAATTGTGACAAAGCAACATTTTACTTTCATTTTCAGTTTCTTTCTCTCTGGTAGCCTGATGTTCCAAAAATGTTACATAATGTTACAATTCCTGTTATTTCAGTAGAATTTTGAGCCATATCAGTTGTTTTTTCAGTTATCTTATACTTGATTCAAGCAGAAGATCTGTTTTGCAAGATTTCATTTTCATAACGCAAATATCTTGAAAGGTCATTGAAGATCACTGCCCTCTATTGGGAGAAGTAGTGGATGTAAGTTGGCTACTTCAAAATGCCTTTTCAGGACATACGTTAGTCTGTAGACCCACACCCAAAAATTTCTTTTTTCTAACCTAACTCCTCCACAAGATAGCAAAAAGTGGCTAAACTACATAATTAGTGCCGAAAATATTTTTGAGGGTGGAATATTTGAAAAGTTCAAACATGGATTCGTATTCAAATCTGGAAGAATTGGCGATTGGGTAGCCTGATTCAATTTGTGTGGCCAGAAGTAAAATTTCAAGATTCCATATTGTGGTTTTCATATGTCTTTTTATAGTCATTCCATTCAGGTTACTCCGGATGTTTTTCATTGTGACAGATTGTTGTAATGCTCTGCTGAAAAAGGAAAAATATTTTAATTACATAGGATAGGAAAATTTCAGTAGGCTAATCAATTAACAGTCCTAAAATAGCCAGGGAAGTGTTTATTCCACTAAAAAATCACCATCTATCTTTTTGCCCCCTTTAGCCTGTATCCAGTTCCTGATTGCCATTTAAATTTAATTTTGTCTGTTACTCATTTCTTATCCATATTACTGAGGGGTCATAGCTAAGCACTAGAAAAGTCATTGTTAAATAGCTTGTGCTTAAGTATATATAGCTTGTTGCAATTAACTAGAATTTTACCCTTATTTTTTTCTAAGTATACAATGTTTGATGTGTTCTAAGCCAAAAGAAGGACCTGTAGGCCTATTGAAGAAATTATTGTAAAAAAGGTATTCTTTATAATTTACATAATAATTATAGCTAATACATTCTACATGCAGCCCTACTTTACTTTACACTCAACCTTCCTAATATAGAAATAAATTGCTGAAATTACATATTTCCATTGATTCTTCCAATCAATCCCTGGACCCTAGTTCCTGTTAATTGAAGCAACTGTGAAAAAAACAAGAACTGGAAAAAAAGTAACAGGTGGCACAGTATCCTGGAAATATATAATTTGGGCGATATATTTGCACATTAGACAGGTTGGGGGTAATTTTTTGTTCTTCATATTTTTGGCACACAACTAAAGTGAACATGCCTCTGACACCTGTTTATGCTCTTTCCGAATATAATAATTGCTTCTATTGTAAATTCAAATGTAAATACTTTTTTACCTAACCTAAATAATTTTGGCACTGACAAAACATAGTAATATATTTTGTCAAAAACAACCAAATATGCATACTTTAGTTGAAAATTCAACACCAAGAAAGAAGAAAACAGCATAATATTGTAAAATTTATTTATCAACTTAATTGGGAATAATCAGTGCTTTTGGATTATATGACATTTAAAAAAATGGATTTTTGATGAAACAGTAAGTTTGAGCCGAATGTTTTAAAGTTTGAGACCAGTGTGTTAATTCTTTTTATGCCCAAAAACTAAAATATTTGGTCATTTTCAAAAGCTCAAAACTGCTTAAATTTGAATTTGCAATAGAATCAATTTTTATATTTATAAAGAACATAAAAAAGCATCAAGTGGAATGTTCACTTTATTTGTAAGTCAAGAATATGAACAACAAAAAATTTACCAATTATTAGTATAGTGCTGCATGATTTTTCTCCTGGGTACATAGACTAAGTGGAAGGTCACTTGTACCTGATGCTGTTTTTACTGTTTTTAGTTGGATAGAAAAAAAACAAAGAAAGTTCCTATTGAAAAGAAAAGAGCCCAAAATTGAGATTGAATTGTCAAAGCTTGGAGGCTTGCCCCTTCAGTCTGTTTAAAGAAAACAGATTCATAATTGAAGCTTTGTTCATTTCAATCTTAAAGGTAACCTATGTTTGTGACACTTCATTAAGTGTTTGTAAAGGGATACTTTTATTTATTCATTTGTCTTCTCTGTTTTCTACAAGATTGTTTTTTGATCTTTAAATTGATATGCATTTCTTACAAATTAATTAGTCATACCAGAGTTCCATTAATGAGTTTTTGACCTACTGTTTAATCCCTGGTCTCAAAATTTCATATAAATTTGTTGAAGCTAGGACACATAGAATTACTGGCTGTTTAAAGAAAAGGGATAGACAAAAGTAGGTTTTATTACACTAAAGCCCTAGGGTCATGGCAATTAAAACAAAACAATGAAGATTAACTTTAATATACTTGACATCACATAATTATAACACTCACAAAGAAAAACAAATCACAAAATTTTACTTCTCTGCTCAGTTGCCAACCTGAACAATTGTCCTAAATTTTTAAATCTTGCAAAATGTTCACCCCCATTACATTCACCAGCCATCACTCATGACCCCCACTCTTATCTATACATCAACAATTCAGGGAAAAGGAAGGACTGAAAAGGAAGTGCAATTGGAATCTGGGGCCCAGGCATCCTATGCTTTTGCATGCCCTTCCTGCTTACTGTCCCCAGATTGCTCTAGGTACTCATTTAAATTTTAGCCAATTCTTGCTTAGCTTAGAGAGTCACATCACTGACCCCTTTCCCAAACCAAATAAACTGGCAATGCCAGTAATTAAACCTGTGCTCCTTAGACAGAAAATTCTCAACCCAAATTGCCAACCACTTAGCAATGAACACAAATATGACCAGAAAACAACAATTACTTGAAAAAAGAAAATATTAAAAAAAAATCAAGTCATAGTTGCCAGGATGCCTTGCTGCCATTTTCTCTACTGTCCTATAAACAATATATATTTTATTTAGACAAATTAATTTTAAGACAGGTATCAACAAAACTCCATCAGGGATTGTATTTACTTAAGATACAACCAGCAATATTAATGCTTAGCTTTGTGATATTCTAGTCTTGAAATAATAAAAAAAGAAGAATTATATGTTCTATGTTCTATTTCTTTTCTACCAGCTCATTTGAGCAAAATAATTTGTGACAGCAATATGCTTATGGTTTGCTTAAAATCTCTCTAAATGCTTTAAAATAGACGAAACTTTAAAAACAAATATACTGATGAGAAAGAAGAATATTACCATAACTCTCTAAACTTGGTACTGTTTAAGACAATTTTTTAGCAAAACTTTAATGCTGTCCTATGTCATCTCTCTTAAAAAAAAAAAAAAAAAAAAAAAAAAAATAAAATCTATCAGATGTATTTTGATATAAGATACTTCAGAGAGTTTTAACCAAATCTATGAATTAAAGGACAAGGCATTCCTTCCCAATTTTTACAAAAGAAGAAGCTTGATTACAAAAATTTATATATCTTTAACAGAAAGCAAGTGACATTAATGAAATTAATCAAAACAAAATTCACTGAGATTAAAGAATATCAGCTATATATTTATCCTATAGAAGGTGGCATAAAAGATTGTTTCTCAAGTTAGAAAAAGCCAGTGTTACAGCTTAAAATTGTAATCAATAACAGGAATTGTAATTTAAGAACTAAGGCCAGAGAAAAAAAAAACTGAAAATTATGGTAATATGTTGTTTTTTCGAATTTTCAAAAGATATAGACATGTCATGTAGGCAAATTTTAGGACCCTCTATAGGGAGATGGAGTGGAGACAAGTACTTTGCAATACGTTTCTGGGACATAGGCTACTTTAGCCTGTAGACACATCCCTGAAAGTTTCATTTTCCTAATCTAACCTCTTTCCAAGATAATCAAAAGCAGCAAAAGTAGAATTTAAGTCATTCTATTTTCTCCAACTAAAAAATATAGTGTGGTTTAGATGCCAAGCCTGTTTGATATGGTAATATAAATCTTATTTGATATTTTTCTTTTTTTAGTTTGATATAGTAATAACAAATCTAATTAATGCAACCTTCAAGCCCTGGGAATAAGAAAAGGATATAAACAGTAGGTAAAATTCTAGTTAATTGAATTCTTGCTATCTTGGAAAGGGTTTAGGTTAGGAAAATAAAACTTTCAGGAATGGGTCTACAGGCTAAGGTATGTCTTGGGAAGCTATTTTAAGGTACCCAACTCCACTCCTTCTCCCTCTAGAGGGCCCTGAAATTTGCCTATATGACAGGTTTTTGACAAAACAACATTTTACCTTAATTTTCAGTTACTAGTTGTTTTTCTCTGCCTTTAGTTCTGAAAATGCAATTCCTGTTATTTGAGTAGAATTTTGAGCCATATCAATGTTTTTTTTCAAAATTTAAGAAATGTATTTGCATATCTTTAAAACCTTATAAAACGGAATTGAGCAAAGCTATGAAGCTGAAAACAATTTTGTTGTACTTCAATTAAGCAGGAGATCTATTTTGCAAGGTTTCACTTTTATAACACACATATTTTTAAAGGTCATCAAAGGTCAGGGCCCTCTAGAGGGAGAAGGAGTAGAGGTAGTTGCTTCAAAATGCCTTCCTGGGACATACTTTAGTCTGTAGATTCATCCCTGAAAGTTTCATTTTCCTAACCTAAACCCTTTCTGAGATAGCAAGAAGTCAATTGACTAGAATTTTACCAAACGGTAGCGTAGCCTGAGGGAAAAAAAATTTCAAGATTACATTTTAGAAACAGGATTTATTTCTGATAATTGGATCCAGAAAACTCAATTAGGCTATGTTCAAAGGTACAAAGAAGTTCCTAAACTTCTTGATTGGTCAGAATTAACCTAAGATAGACCTAAGTACAGTTCTGTCATTAATGCAATCTTCAAGCCCTGAAAATAAGAAAAGGGTATACATAGTAGCCTAGCCTGGGAATAAAATTCAAGATTGCATTTTAGAAACTAAATTTGTCAGCAAACTTAACTAACTACTTTCCTAGGCACAAAGAAGTCCTTACACTGAAATTTTACCCCATGGCTCGTAAAGGAATATGTCCAAACTCTAAAACAATGCCCTAGCAGAAAAAAAGTGAAGCACCCAACTAAACTAACCTTTTTAGAGTTACTGAGGATTACAACCAACCTACCCAAAGGTGATTTAAAACTATTTCTTCTTAAAAAAGCGTATGCATTAGAAAAAACTTTAAGGCTTTAGCTTGTTCCTTGTAAGGATTTTGCTCAGAGCTTGAAATAATTTTAAGCTAAAAACCTTTCGCCCTTAAGGAAACGGCTTAAGTATTTGGCCATTATGACCAAATCCTTAAAGGATTTTTCCAAAATCCTATGCGTGTGAACTTGGCATTAGTTTTATGATTAGAAGATTATTATACTTTATTTCTGCCCTTTTCTGATTTAATGGAGCTCTTACGTTAAAAAAAAAAATATTTTGTGGAAAAAATTTTTTAGATTACTTTCTGTTTGTTTTTATTGATGTAGTATTTTTTGTAGAATTTTTTTTTATATTTTTTTGTTTTTTCTATAATAAACCATAGTTTAATTTGCTATAATTTTTAACAACATATGTACTTTTGATAATCCAAACACAATAGTTGGCTTATCATTTAATTTAGTTTTATACCTGTTAAAGCTAACCAAGAAAATAAAACTTATGACATTTGCAGAGACTCATATCTATGCTCTTTGACAACGCGGATATACTTGAACCCTTTTGATTTAGTTAAATTGAAAGAGCAGAAATAGTCATAGTTGCAGCCTTAAAAGTTTCAAGTTAAAATACTCTCAGCTGTTCTTTTGATATTGCTGAGATGTATTAATGATAATCAGCATACACACAGAAGCTGTATCCATTAAAAAGTTATTAGAAGTTATTAGAAAAGTGGTGCTTTCTTAAGTAATTATAACCTAGTAAATGACACAGCATACACATGGGATTCTGATTAATGGATAATTCTTATAATTTAGATCTGTTTTGATGGGTGGTTTTGACTCAAAAACCTCTTCCTAGCTAATTTATATACCATGGGTTGGATCCCTATAGTAGCATAATATTTGTAGACATATATATATATATATATATTATATATATATATATATATATATATATATATATATATATATATATATATATATATATATATATATATACATATATACATATATATATATATATATATAATATATATATATATATATATATATATATATATATATATATATATATATATATATATATATATATATATATATACATATATACATATATATATATATATATATATATATATATATATATATAATATATATATATATATATATATATATAAAATGAGTTAGAGTTAATAGGCTTGGGACTGTCTGCGCGGACTTTGACCCTTGTTAATTGAAAAGCATTGCCAAGTGCTAAAAACCATGTTGTGACCAAGATGGGCCTAGAATTGCACAAAGCCTCCATTCATACTGGAGGTGCAAGGTACTTCTTGCTGTCTGGTTCTGAGCCAGCTTAAGCGCTTTGGTGTAGACTTGAGAAGATATGTTGATCACCATCCTGCACTAGTATCTAGGATTGTTGCTTTTCTTAAGGCCAAAATAATTTCAATGATTTAAAGAGCATGGAATTTAGAATGTTACAATGTTAAGAAATGACTATTGTATCAACATTTTGACTGACAAATTCAGATGATTTAAACTGGACTTTTTAGGAGTTTCAGAAACTCATTTCCCAGGGGTAAGAAGCATGAAATTAGGTGACATAGAATTTGTTTACTCAGGCAGAAAGATGAGGTACATAGATAGGGAGTAGGGCTCATGATGAATAAGGAAGCTGCCAAGTCTTTTTTAGGCTGAGAAGCTATTGATAATAGAATACCAATTGCTCATTTTATGACTAAAAAGTTCAGGGTAGCAGTAATAGTAGTTTATGTTCTTGTTGAAACAACTGACAGAGTTACTGGTTACTCAGATGAATTTTACTTACAGTTACAGGAGCAAATAGATAGGGTCCCAGGTAGAAATATGGTGTTTTTACTAGGAGGATTTTAATGTTCATGTCAGTAGAAATAGGGATAGATGGTATCCTAGCCTAAGTAAATTTGGTGTATGGAAAGAAAACAGTAATGGCTAATGTCTTTTTTAATTTTGTAGGTATAACAATCTAGTTATAACCAATGCAGTGTTAGGTCATAAAATGGCCCAAAAGTTGAATGATGTTCACATGGTGGTAAGACAGCAAACCTTATTGACTATGTTATAGTAAACCAAAGACTGGCAGGATCAATACAAGGCAATACTGGCAGGATCAATACAATACAATACAAAGACTGGCAGGTACTAGGGTATATAGGAACGCTGTTATTGATGCTAAAAGTAAAGATCACCCTCTAGTAGTGTTTAGGGTTAATCAAAAGCTGAAGTTTCAGAAGGGTAACTACCTCCCAGGAAGTTGTGATGCTGGTAGACTCCAGGATAAGAATTGGAGAGAAACTTTCCAGGAACAACTGAATGCTAAACTTGAGAGTTTAAAATTTGACAATGTGGAAAATAGTTTTTATAATTTTAGAAAAATAATTTGTGAAGTTGTTGATGGTGTCCTAGGGAACAAAGTTATGACTACAGCACGGAATATAAGAGAAAAAGCTTTCATGCTTAATAGAAGGAGGGGGGGGGTGTTTGTACAAATATTATTTGAGTGATAGATCATATGAAAAGAAAAGGAATGTAAAGAAAGTAGAGAAAACATTAAAATATGAACTAAGGAAGTGCGATGTGGAGGCCAGGGATAAAATTTTCAAGGATCTGGAAGATGGAGCTAGATGACATAATAGTAAAATATTGTACTAGCATATTAATAAATTGAGAGGGAGTGGTCAATCTGGACTTGCCCCAGTTAAAGATTGGAATTAGGCCACAATTAGTGATAAGGAAGGGGTTAAAGAGAGATGCGCTGAACATTTTGAGAATGTGCTAAACGAAGATACAGTTACAGGAAAAGATATTGAGGAAAATGGTTAAGTTTTTTTTACCTTGGATGTCAGGGAAGATTTGTTTTGTGTGGAAGAATTAGCAACAGTACTAAAAGGATTAAAAAATAATAAAGCTGCAGGTGCTGATAGTGTAGTAGCAGCAGTAGCATTAACATATTACCTTTTTGTCTGTTGAACATCCCTCTTGTCAAGTCTTGGAAGTGTCAGCTTAGTACAATTGGCTGTTGCTATGACATTGCTGATATGTCCTTTTGATAAACTCTATTATCATATACTTCCTGAAATTTTTGCCTTAATGGTCTTACCCTTACAAGTAGTTGTAATAGAAGTATTATTAAATATTGTAGTGGTAGTAGTATTAATAGTAGTTTGCACCATATTGCCTTTTGATCAATTGATCTTCCTCTTTAAGGATTCTTTGAAAGTTTCAACTGAATTCCCAAATCCATTCTTGAGGTAAACCCTTTTGACAATTGGCATGAACATATTGTCTTTTGATGTAGTTCAAATATGCTTCAAAATTCTCTCAAATTTCCACCTTCGTATAGTTAGTCTTAATAGTACTAGCATCACAGTAGTAGTGATGATAGTAGGAGAAGTCTTTGCAGAGGTAGTGTTGTATTAGTTGTAGTAGTAACTGTAATACTAGCAGTATTAATAGCCATAGTAGCATGTACATGTTGCCTTATGGTTAGTTGAACATCCTCCTGAAGATAGACCTACTCTGGTAGTTCCATTTTAATATGGTAAGCTGTTCCAAAAATATTGTTTATGCACCCTTTTGACCCCCTATTGATGCCCTTTTTATCTTAACACTCTTAGCATTATAAGTAGTTATAATTGAAGTTGTAGTTTGAGTTGTTTGTTGGTAGTTGTAGTAGCAGTAAAAGTATCATTGGTAGCAGTTTTAGTAATAACTTATACATATTACCTTTTGCTGGGTCACTTGATCTTTCCCTTTAAGTATTCTTTGAAAGTTCCAACTTAGTACCCTAATCAATTTTTGAATAGTGCTCTTTTGACAAACTGCTTGCACCTAGTGTGTTATTATTTAGTCCTAATTCCCCCTCAATTTTCTGTCAAATTTTCATTTTCATACCCATAGCCTTAATAGCATCATATTAGTAGTGGCAGTAGTAGTAGCAGTATTATTAATAGTAGTAGATGCAGGTGTTTGTTGTCTTTTGGGCTGGTGAATGTCTCCCTCATGATGCCCTAGCGGTTTCAAATTAATTATGCTAAGCTATTCCAAAAAAAATATTACTGATATGACTGTATGAGTAATCTACATAATATGTTTTGTTTTATTTCAACTTTCTCCTCACCATTTCCTCAGATGTTCATTTTCTGATATAATTCAACACTCCCCTTATCATTCTTTAAAAGGCTCACCTGAATGCCCTTTGTCTTTTCGAAAAGTTAAGATCAAATATGGCCTCTTTCCTCAGTATCATACATTATATGTAAACAATGGACAAATTGCTGAACTTACAGTTTCATTAAGATCCGATCACTCCTTCGTAAGTTGAAAATACGTCATTTTTTCCATTTTTTCAGAGCTAACCCTCCCCCCCAACTATCCCAAATAGAGCGGATTCGTTCCGATTATTTCAATTACGTATCTAGGACTTCTGCTTATTTTTCCCACCCAAGTTTCCTCTCGATCCCACCACTCTAAGCGTTTTCCAATATTTAAGGTCCCCTGACTCCCCCCAATGTCATCGGATTCGGTCTTGATTTAAAATAGGAGCTCTAAGACACAATATCCTTCTAAATATCGAATTTCATTGAGATCCGATAACCCTTTCGTCGGTTGAAAATATTTCATTTTTCTAATTTTTCAGGATCAACCCTCCTCCCAACTATCCCAAAGAGAGCTGACCCGTTCCGGTTATGTCAATCCCGTATCTAGGACTTTTGCTTATTTTTCCCACCATTTTTCATCCCGATCCCTCCAATCTAAGCATTTCCAAGATTTTAGGTCCCCCCAACTCCCCCCAAGGTCATAGGATCTGGTCGGGATTTAAAATAAAAGCTCTGAGACACGATATCCTTCCAAACTTCAAATTTCATTAAGATCCAATCACTCCTTTGTTAGTTAAAAATACCTCATTTTTTAATTTTCAGAATTAACACCCTCCCCCCCCCCAACTCCCCCAAACAGAGCAGACCCGTTCCAGTAATGTCTTCCTATATTTTAAGGAGATAAACCTCCTTTACTCGAACGTATCTTGAATGTTCTTGTCTTGTTTCGCACCTTGGCATCTTCTTCAAAGAGTCGAATAAATTGCAATCTATCCAGAAAAGATTTATGTGAAAAATTTTCCAAGAAACTTAGTTTTGATGTCCTCTTGTTGGAAACACTGTAGCTTAGAGGAGTTACAATGGGCATCCGTTTCTCCTATAATACAATTGCAAACCCTACTAAATGCACCCAGATTCCGCCCACCTTGGACTGTGTCTAAACCCGTTCCTACCTTGTCCCCCTTTCGTTGCTTTACCTCTAGATATGAAAAAAACCTTTGTCTTTCTCACTACAAAAAAAGTAAACAAAATATCCCGATAGTTTTCTTGTTTTATTCTTTGGTACTGGCGATGTCTAAATTTCATATTCGTATAAGTGCATCCAGGTTGAAACAATGGAATAAATACAATGTGTCAGGAATGTTGAAAGTTTGAGGGAAAATTGAGGGGTGAGGTCGCGTAAAATTATATCAAAATTAATCGTGCAAGCCAGATTTTCAATAGAATGTCTATTCAAAATCAGAGAGAAAACACAGGGTATTACGGTTGACTTTCATAGTTTGTCGATTTTAAACTGAATCAAATGACAACATGTGTGTCGAGTATTGTACAAGGGGCATATCTACGATATATCAGGACCGGCTAAGGTCAGGGCGCCTTAACCTGCTAGGTACGTTCAGTAAACTGCAATATATGTTCTGGTGTTTAGAATGAATAGGGGGTGTTTGGTTGGTCATCTTTGGGTAGTTTCTAATTGTTTTAGCAACATTTTGCTCGTCTTTGTTGATTTTGGATTTCGTGCTCATCTTTGGTATAATTTAACTATTTAGAAGTTCTTTATGAAATTTCTTTTGTTTAAAGTTTTTAAAGAATAATATTCAGCAGTTAAGGCATAAAGAGTTAATCCTAGACATCACGATAACACAGTCCCAGTGAAGAGCAATATGGACACAATGTATTATTTATTTATTTTTTTAAACCAGGGAATTTCGCATAGAACGAGTTGTCATAGAAATTTCAAAATGGGTTCATTCGATTGGAAATTTAAAAAGCTATTGATAACAAAATTAATTTTAAATCTTTTCACTTTTTTCCTTTAATAAATATTTTTTTTTGAAACCTCAAGGTATGACTATTAGTATGTGTAAACAATCCATGGTCATTTAATTTTTTTTCAGTAAAGTACAAATTATGCTTGGTTCTTGAGAAGGCATGGGAGGTTGTCAGCTCTGCTCATGTTAATTTTTGGTTGTTTTTGAGTTTGACCCGGTTGTTTGTTGTAATTACTGTTCGTTTTTTTTTTCATTGATACTGGATTAGTGGCATTTTTATACTTGGAAGATTATTTGAATTTTTTCTGCTCATATTTGGATTAATAGAGCTTTTTGCTTTTCTTTGAAAAACTTATTTTGAGGAAGAAGTTTTTTAAATTAATAGACTAAAAAGTATAACGCGTAAAATTTTGCTTCTTAAATTTATCACTGAGGGAAGTGCCTTTACAGAAACTGTAAAAGGTATAACAAAATTTTGAAGGCTGAATTGTACATGAAAAATATATTAATATATATTAAAAATATATTAATGTATATGAAAAATTTGTATTTATTTTATGGCTCTAATCTTAATTTATTTTAGTTGTTCCTGTTTCAACGCTCTTCGACAATCCTACCAGCAAGCAATGTTGTAAAACACCTATCAAACCCGATCCCACAAGGATTTATGTAAAAAAAAAAAAAAGAGTTTGATTTTCAACACCAAATGCTTAGTAATATTTATGTACTCGCTGATAGTGATGTAACACAAAAAGAAGTTTCGGGTCTTCTCTTCAAATCATCGCCCAAGGAGGACTCTTTTAAGTATAGAATGTGTAGCAATCGTTTTTCAACAACTAAACCCTTGTGTACAAATATTAAGACTAATACGGGGAAGAATCCCCTGGAGTGTATCGTTTGTAACAAGAGATTCACCACAATTTCGAATTTGCATCGTTACAAGAGTTTGGTTCGTCACGAAAAAGCTCACTCTGCAGAAAAAGCTTTCAAGTGTGAGAGGTGTCGAAAATGTTTTACTTCAAAATGTAATATAATTGCTCATCATAGAATTCATAATGGCGAAAAACCTTTTGAATGTTATCTATGTAAAAAACGTTTCGTTTCTAGAAACAATTTACGTTATCATCAAAGAACCCATTTTGGAGAAACACCATTCGAATGTGAAACGTGTCGGAAATGTTTCATGTTTAGCTCATATTTTTCTGACCATCAAAGAACTCATACTGAAGACAAACCTCTCGAGTGTGAAATATGTAGAAAGTGTTTTGCTTCAAATTCCAGTTTAGCAGCTCATCAAGATATCCACAGTAGAGAAAAACGTCTTGAATGTGACACATGTGATAAACATTTCAATTCAAAATACGGTTTGTATCATCATAAAAGAACTCATTCTGGAGAAAACCTTTTGAATGTGAAATATGTAGAAAGTCGTTCACTTCAAGCTCCAATTTATCTGTTCATCAAAGAACCCATACTGGTGAAAAACCTTTTGAGTGTGACATATGTAGGAAATGTTTTACTTCAAGTTGTAGTTTAACTGTTCACCAAAAAGTTCATACTGGAGAAAAATGTTTTGAATGTGACTCATGCACACATTCAAGTAATTGTACACATTCAAGTAAACAACAAAGTTGTTTACCTCAAGTTCCAACTTGTCTGGTCATCAAAGATGGTCACCATATTGACCAGTATGGTCACCATACTGGTGAAAAACCTTTCGAATGTGATATATGTAACAAAAGTTTCACTTTTAGTTGCCAGTTGTCAGAGATGCCATATTGAGGTAAAACCTATTGGGTGTGTCAGTCTCTAAGTGTCTGATGAATTTATCAAAATGCTTATTTCGAAATTATCAAATAAATCATGCTGAGGTAAAACCTTTCAGTGTATATTTTTTTTTACCATAAAATAAAAAAAAATCGCACACTAAAGCAGAAGCTATTTTGAGTTGAATTTGGCAGTATTTCTAAGACTAGAGGAAACTTAAAAACTGTGCTACCTGAATTTGCGCCTTATTTATTTTGTTTCTGTTATTTTTGTTTTTGTTTTCATTGCTGTTGAAGTTAATTGTGTATTACTAATATTTTTTTTATCTTCAAATTAACTAAAAGGATAATTAAAGTTCATTTTTTAACCTTATGTAATGTAAAAAAAAATACGTGGATGAATTCACTAAGAACATTTAGGTTTTTTTTGGCTGATTGAGTGAAACATATTTTAATTTGATAAGAATGCAATCAGTTGGAACCGGTAAGAGCACACCGAAGAAATTCGTTGGAAAGGCTGTCAGAGCTGAATGTGAATTTCAATAAATCCGTTATGTTTAGTGTTATTCATATTCGTCTTCTTCAGAGGGACAGCAGAATAATCTCGGGGGATTCCCCTATCATTCGTTTAAACATTCTGAACTGACCCGCCCCCGAAATCTATCCTTCAGCTTTTTTTTTCTAATTTAAGTTGTATTTTGATCGGTTTTCTTGTAATTGAAACTTCCTGTACAACTCCTACTCGGTGCAACTTGATCCTTGTGAATGTTCAGTGCCATTTAACCGAACTTGCTCGTTCAACAAAAGAAAAATAAGACACTACCGAGTATCCAGCACATTTTTGGAATCCCCAAGAATTTATTTCGTAATTAATTTTAGTGATGACATTAACGAATCAGGTATGTACTTTTTCAAAACTTATTCTCCGCTTGTAAAGGAAAAGTTGACCATTTCAGTAAAATTTCAAGCGTTGGACATGAATGGAAATAAAATAATTGTTAAGTTTTGTTTTTTGATCCACTTTGTCACGGCATGTTGCTTTTTGTTGCAAAATATAGACTGCAAAAAAGGAGAATACTGTGTTGCGTATTATCTTTAAAAATTACCAGATATTTAGTTCAACCTTTGCTAGAACATCCGTATTTCACTGAGAAAAATTTCTTAAGAATACTTTTAAAATGCATTTACTGTAAGATTTCGATTGAAAGAGGTTAAATTTAGCCACTCTACGAGACAAATACTCAGCAAATAATGTATCAGCTTAAGGGGAAAAACCAGATGGATTATATTTCCTTCGTTTTACACTTTCCAAAACCCTACGGAAAGTTGTCTCGAGAGGAAGAAGAGTGAAAAAGTCTACAATGGACTATAATCCGTAGACCTCTACGTGAGGAAGCATTAAAGTTAAACTTTGGTTAACCTTTTTCGTAAAGTTCATAAAGTTGACCAATAGGGAAAGAGTTCCAGAACAAAACTTTTTGGCACCACTGTCAACTTCACAAGAAAATAGGAAAACCTAGGGAATCTTCATATGCTTGATCCTGAAAACAGAATATGTAACAAGTCCTTATGCTTCATTAGTCTATACTCATACCCTAAACTCCTTATTTCTTCAAGACTATTTCTCCAAAATATGAAATGCTTCAGAAATTTGAATAGTTTGCTGCTCAAAACCTATGTAAAGTACAAGGCTCATATGAGCGGTGAAAACTTTACGGAAACACACTTTGCAAACGACTTTACGAACGCCGTCCTTAAAGGATTATTTTTCAATTTTAATACAAAATAGACAGGGCCAAAAGTATTAGCCTCTTTGGCTCCTGATGTTTTTCAACTTCATTTGAATTGCTATGAGTATCTTACAACAAAACACGGAGCATTTTACAACATTCGTTTCCTGTCATTTACTGGCCTAGAAACATTGGAAGATTTGAAGTTTAATTCCAAAGTGGCTAGTAAAACAGGGAAGATTATGATATAAACATGGGCAATATGATAGTTGCCCTCACACCCCATAATTGCCCTCACATCCTTCTCGAGATATTTCACTAGTGGAAAATCCCCCTTGAGATTCCTCCTTGCGCAAAATTGAGTTGCTGTTGAGAAATAACACCCTAGATCTGATATATTCACGGGAACCAAGAGCGATTATACATCATTTTCTGCCTTCATCCCCTCCCCATTCTTTTTTAAAACTAAATTTGTATTTATGTGAAGCCTCATTGAGAGCTAGGATTTTTTATATTAAAGTGCATCCTTTGAGGCATCTACCCCGCCGTTACAACAAAACAATGAGATAACCCTACTTAAAAGGTTTCAAAACCTTAACTCCAAAAACTTGGAATTGTGTATTTTTGGCCAAATAATGATCATGGATAAAATCAACAAGTAAAACAAAGGAAATTCACCTAAGAGAATAAAATTTGTTTAAACTTTAGCAATATTTTGACTATATACAAGAGCAAACTACGTATATAAGTGTAATAAAACTTACAATAATACTGAAACAGCACCATTTTTTTTTGATAAAGGGCTCATTTCAAAGGCTTTCCACAAAGTAAGTTTTTCAAGGAAATGTAAAGAGCCCCATTAAATAAAAAAAATGAACAGAAATAAAGTCGAATAATCTTCCAAGCGTAAGTCTACCACAGATCAATCGTCAATAAATAGATAAAGCCAAAGCGAACAGATATTATATTTAATAACCAAGTCAAACTCAAAACGAGCAGAATTAGTGTGAACAGGTCTGACAGTCCCCATGCCTACTTAACACCAGAACATAATTTACACTTTACTGAAAACCAAATAAATTTCAAATATTTTCACTTTTTTACCTTTAATAAATCAAAAATTATTGAGACTTTAAGGATTTTTGATGAGTATTTTTGGAGAAGACCTGTCAGTCGATGATGTTGAATTGAAAAGAAGTCGATCTGAATGGCGGCTTGTAGTTAAAACGAAGGTCAAGGCAAACAGCATTGCCTCTTCTATCAACCAGAAGTCGCAAAGTGCAGAAGCTAGGGTGAAATCCCCAGTTTTTATAGGCGTGATCAAAAACATTCCGACTACATATGATGCCGATAAGGTAAAAAACTGCGTTTCAGGCTGCGAAAGGGCAGAGCAGTGTGGTAGAAGTCGAACCTATAAGTTGTAATTTCTTCTCGCTATCAGCTAGGCCTGGCCATGAAAAGTCCGCCAAAACTAGAGTTTGAACGTTTTCCGATTGAAGAGTTTGTGTACCTTCCAAAACGATGCTATAACTACCAGAAATTCGGTCACATTTCAGCGGCGTGTTCCGCTCCCCAGGTTTTTCCCCGTTGCAGTGTCCTTGGCCATACGTCAAATGCTACTACCCCCTGCACGAATCCAATTGGCTGTGCAGCATGTAAATCGACAAAACATACCTGTCAGTCATTCCAATGTCCTGAGATGAAAAAGCAAATTGGAAAGCAAAAACGCTCCGATGAATGAACAGCATGCAAGTACTAAGATCGTGTCGTGGAACATGAACGGAGGTGTGTCTCACAGAATCCCCTTAATTGAAGAATTATGCCGGCGAGGCAATATTCTATGCATCCAAGAACATCTGCTGACAAGTGATACTCTCAGCCTGCTTAAGTTTTCAGACAATCATACATTTTATTTTGTCCCAGCAAAGTCTCGTCAACGTGGAAGACCCTCTGGCGGACTAGCGATCGTATGTAGCTCTGCAGTTGATTCCGAGAGTCTTCATACAGCTGAAAACTTTATGGTTATAAGAGCTGGGAATCTTGTGATCGTCAATGTCTACCTCCCCACAAACTACAGCGACGAAGAATCAGATAACCGATTTTCAAAGGCAGTGCGTGCTCTTGCAAAGTGCCTCAATACCATTATGTTGTCCAAACTGAAATGCTTTATAATCGAAGACTACAACTGTGATCTAGCCGACGACTCGTCTCCTCGGTCCCAGTTGATCCTAAGCATATTGGAAAATCGGTATCGTGTGCTTCCAAAAGACAATGATTTTACTTTCGTACACACTAGTGGTTCAGTCTCAAATATAGACCATGTCGCATGCACATCAAACGTGAGTGGCACAGTTAGCGTGCTAATGGGAAGTCACTCCACCGACCATATCCCCATTGAAGCATGTGTTAATGTGTGTATTCCTAAGGAAAAAAGTTCTTCACAGTGGTACGAAATTAAGGATTGGCTAAAGGCCGACTTTCCTCTTTATCAGACAGTGCTCGACAAGACGCTGCAGAAGATAAATGTACCATATAATCTCCTACAAGTCAACGTGCAAAGGAATATCCAAGAAACTAAAATACAGGTCAATAACTTTTGTGCTGAAATCACCCATGCACTACTAACCACAGAAAAGGCTGCTGTTCCCACTAGGAAAATTCGTAAACATACTGAAATCCCTGGGTTCTCAAAGAATCGAGAGCTAGTGAAAGCGTGTCAAGATGCTAAGTTTTGGTTCTCGGTATGGAGGGAAGGCTGTCGTCCAAAATCCGGCGTGTTGAATTGTCTCCGTAAACACACAAAACTTAAATTTGAGAAAGCCCTCAAGCAGCATCGTACAAATGTGAAACATGAATATACAGAGAGAATAATCAACGATCCAAGTCGTGTATGGAAAGATTGCGTGAAAAACCGCCAAGAAACACCTAAGTCCATGCCTTGTGACCCAAACGACTGGCAAGCCTACTCTACGAGCGAATTTAGTGCCCCAGATTCCAGTGTAGCAAGGCCATATATTGAGCAACTTGAATCTGTGTTATCAAATTCGAGTTTTCTGGACTTTACCGTAACTGTTTCAGATGTAACTGCAAATGTCTTTAAATTGAAAAAGAAAAAATCGCCCGGAGTTGACGGTTTGTGTGCACTTCACCTTGTGAGTGGTACTCGTCTTTTATATGAAATGTTAATATTATTGTACCAGATCATATTCGTAGTCGGTATTGTGCCCGATGTTTTCTGTAGAGGACAACTTACGCCCATCCTGAAAAAAGGGAAGGCAGCTAATATATGCTCCTTCTATCGCCCAATTACTGTTTCGCCAGTTTTATGTAAGCTTTTTGAAATGCTTATATTGCCGAATGTTAGAAACTGTTGCCAAATGCCAAACTACCAGTTTGGCTTTACGGTAGGTCTTGGTTGCGCTGATGCTCTGTTCGCCCTTGCTACTATTTTGTCTGATTCTGAGGCAACGGGTGACCAATTAGTTATTGGCTCTTTTGATGTAAGCCGGGCGTTTGACTCGTCGGTGCATGCGCAGATCCTTTCAGCAGCGTATAAACAATGGCTAAATCTGTGTATTGTCAGAGCTATGTATTATATGTACAATAACCTTAGAGCGCAAATTAAAATACCCTCATGTCCGACTGAATCCGTTGTTGTACCAGTTTGTAAAGGGGTCAGGCAAGACTCAGTTGTGTCTCCGACTTTGTATAACAATAGCGTTCTGCTGGCACAAGCCCAGGTAGCTACGTCTCGTGTTTCAAAAGGGATTGATGTTTCGTTGATGGCGTATGCTGACGACCTACTTAATTTGAACAGGTCTGCCGATCGACTATCGAAGAATTTTGATGATTTGAGTAGGGAATATAATAAAATAGGTTTATCATTTAATGTGTCTAAATCGGCCGTACTGTTCTTCAACGCGGGTTATTATGAGAATGAAATTCCTTTAGGTGATTCAGCTGTTAAGCCATGTGAGAGCCTTACCTACCTTGGTTTACCAATCGGTCGAAGCCTCTACTCGACAGGAATGTTGCTTTTACGATACGTAGAGGTGAAAATCCGGATTGCTTACGGATCAATCATTGGTAACAGACATCGATTCTGCCGTAGATTTCTTGCGTCGCTGTATAATGCCATTGCCCTCCCACATGTACTGTATATAGCACATTTTTGGAATTATTTGTCTTCCGCCCAATGTACAAAAGTAAGAGTTCTGTTTTTTCGATTCGCGAAGTTCCTTCTGAGGAACTTCGTCCGTGGACGAAGAACTCGTATATCATGCGTAAATACGGACGAAGGGGGACGAAGAACTCGTATATCATGCGTAAATACGGAGTGTCCGATCCAACAGTTTGCATTAACCGGGCCGTAGAGAATTTCCTGGAAAAGGCTAAGGGAAGGACGAACCCGTGGCATGCTGTCATGTGTCAGTAGTTTTGTTAGTGTACATAGTGTGTGTTTACTTACGGTTATGTTCGTAGTGTGATTTTCTTCCTTTTTTTCCATTCGCACTTCGATGTAATTCTAGTGAATTTTCGGTTAATAAAAGTACTTACTTACTTACTTACTTACTTATTGATGGGTTGGATCAAAATGCTGAACATGCTCAGAACAAAACACTACAAAAAATAATATAGCCTATTTGTCACTTCTATAGCCTACCTAGATTAGAATGAGAATAAAAGTACATTATAGCATAAATTTCAGTTTTATTTTCTTGTTCTGTGCTTTTAGTTTTGATATTGTAATTCCTGTTATTTGAGCAAAATGGTAAAATTTTAGAGTTGCTACTTGTTGCTATCTTGGAAAGAGATTAGGTTAGAAAAATGAAACTTTCAGTAGTCTTGCAAATCCTGGTAAAAAAAACATACCCTGGGAAGGTATTGCCAAGCATTTATGTTCACCCTCCTCTGATTTCTAATGCTTCAACATTTTCATATTTGACAGGTCCTATACTTATTGAAACTTTGGAAAAACAACATTTACCTTAATTTTCAGTTAACAGTTTCTTTTTCTCTGGTTTTAGTTCTGAAAATGCAATTCCTGTTGTTTGAGTTGCATTTTAAGCCATATACGTGAGTTATTTCTAAATTTAGGAAATGTTTTTGTGGATCTTTAAAACCTCATAAATTGGTATTGAGCAAAGTTGTGAAGCTGAAAACAGTTTTGTTGTACTTCATTTAAGCAAAAAATCTATTTTGCAAGGTTTCTCTTTTATATAACAAAGATATTAAAGGTCATCAAAGGTCAGAGCCCTCTAAAGGGAGGAGTGATGGTAGGTTCATCAAAATACCTTTCTGGTACATGCTTTTAGTCTGTAGACCCGTCCCTTAAAGTTACATTTTATTACCCTAGGCTTTTCCAAGATAGCAAAAAGTAGCTAAACTAGAATTTTGCCAAGCAAAATTTCAGGCCACATCAATTGTTCAGAAATCAGGCCTTATTAAATTAGAAATAGTCTCTTCCCCAATTCAAATATCTGGGGGGAGTCGAGGGATGGTTAATTCAGAAAAAAATAGAAAAATTGAGGTATTTTTAACTTGCAAAGGGGTGAATGGCTCTTAATGAAATTTGATATTTAGAAGGATCTTATTTTAAACTTCAGAGCTCTTATTTTAAGTCCTGACTAGATCTGGTGATATTGGGGGGAATTGGAGAGAGAAACCAGTGGAAAATGCCTAGAGTGAGTGAGATCAGGATGAAACTTGGTGGGATGAATAAGCACAAGTCCTAGATACATGATTGAAATAACCAGACTGGGTCTGCTCTCTTTGGGGGAGTTGGGGGATTCAGTGCTTTGGCAAGTTTGGTGCTTCCGAACGTGCTAGGGCAATGAATAAACAAGACCAAAGGTTCTATGGGATCCCAAAAATTCAATATTAATCCAGACATTGGGTTTTGTCTTCGCTAGATCCAGTCTTCGCCAGACTGCTTGAAAATTTTTACTCTTAAAGATCTAGAAACAGATTAAGACCAAATGGCTGATCCTCTGAGAAAACCAAGTTCAGATTTGGATTCAGCATGTGTGTTTACCTCTATAAGTCATATCTATTTTGACGATACCGATCGAAACGATCCTGCCTTCTGCCAATTTTCGGGTTTCGCCGAAATTCCAGAGCTACTTGTCTGGCGAAAAATTGAAGCTCAGAAACGAATTTAGCGTATCTCCTCTAGTCCTTACCCCTATTTCCAACATCTAGTCAACTTCAAATAAAAAATATACGTATAACATTTTATCCGGTTCAGCAGGATTCCGGACGAAATATATGTCTGGCTAAAAAACGATTGTCATATACGGTTTCAGCATGCCTTTACCCCGAAATCGAACATCTTATCAACTTCAAATAAAACTTTTACATTTAATTAACTTTCCGGTTTTGGCCGGATTCCCGGCGAAGGATTTATCCGGAAAGAACAAAGGGTTCTCAGCAGGCTGGCGTTGGAAGAAATTAAACTAACGCAGGTTCGTTTCTTTCACCAGCAAGTCAATCCATGAAAGAAAGGACATAATAGCTAAATATTTCTCTTGTTTATAGACCAAACATGTTACAACATAATGGCAGAAGTGATAGATATCGATCAGGAATATGAGGACAGTGATAAAGACTCAGACGATAGTGAACCCTCCAACAAAAAACCGAGGATCACAAAGAAAACGGCAGACCAAAGATACAAGACTGAGTGGGAAAGAGAATCTGACTTTAATGAATGGTTACGAAAAGGAAAGGTGCAGACCGGTCAAAACAGTGGATATTTAGCTAACTGTCTTTACTGCAAAAAGGATTTCGTTTGAAACACGACGCAAAAAGGTACAAAGAGACCAAAGCTCACGAAGAAAATACAAAAGCGTGGACAACTTCGTCTTCTAAGACCATGCCATTGAGTCTTCATTTTTCTGGTGATTCAAAAATCGAAAGAGTGCCCACTGTTGAAGCGAAGCTAGTGACATTTCTCGTTGAGCACGATCTACCCTATTCGCTTTCTGAAGAGTTACTGAAACTTGTGAAAAGTATGCCAGGTCCAGATCTTCTAAGTCAGGCCACTCTCGGTAGAACTAAAGCAACTAATATTGCTCGACAAGCGTTGGCCCCTCATTTTCATGAAAAGCTTCTTGAAAGCCTGGAAACGAATCTTTTCTCCATAGTAATTGACGAGACCACAGATTCCTCTGTAGCCAAACAACTTGCTGTTTGTGTCAGCTTTTGTGACGATGCAATGAATGTGTAGGTAGATTTGCTCGCTCTTGTTAAATGCAGCGACGGATCAGCGTCTGGTCTATTCAACCAGCTAGTGAAGGTGATCGATGATGTCAAGAAGGCGGGTGTTCCTCTTCAAAACTGGGTCGGATTCTGCTCTGACACAACGAATGCTATGATGGGGATAAACCACTCAGTCAAAACACTTGTTGAAGGGAAATATCCATGGGTTACAGTTGTGAAATGTAGCTGCCATCTGTGTGCCCTAGTTGCAAGTCATGCTTGCAAAAAACTGTCGAAGAGCCTCGAAGATCTATGTCGGACTGTTTGCAATCACTTCAGGCACAGTGCAAAACGCCAAGTTGCATATAGGAAGAAATTTCAAGTCTTTACTCAAGTGGAATAGCACAGATTTCTTGCTTTGGCTCCAACACGCTGGTTGTCGTTTCAAAACTGTGCACGCCGTATTCTCGAACAGTGGGATACTCTTACGTTGTACTGGGACTCGTTGGTACTTGATGATCCCTCGCATGCTAATGGTCATGTAAGAATGACACTAAACAACCCATACTCGAGGGTTATGGTGTTTTTTGTCGAGTACGTGTTGAGAGAGCTGAATGAGTTCAACACCATCTTCCAGTCTGAAAAACTCCTATTTCACCTCATGAAAACCCAGGTGGAAAAACTTCTTTTGACATTAGCCATGAACTTTATGAAGCCTTTTTATGTTAGAACAGTCAACCCTTTTGACATCAATCCGGATGACGAAGTGAACTATCTTCCCGACGAAAATGTCTATATCGGCTACAAAGGGTACGATTTCCTTTTGGGGCTCGAAACGAGAGAAGTTACCAGTGGCCGTTTTGTAGCGGAAAGTCTCCGAATTCGTCGCTCCGCGAGGGATTTCTACGTCGAAGCTGTTCAACAAATTCTTGATCGTTTTCCATTCTCCGAAAAGATCTACGACCTGGTACACTTGCTTACCCTAAGCTCTAGTTATGAACTGAAAGTTCCCAGTCTTCGTCAGTTCTTCGACTACTACGATTCTGCGCTTTGGAATAAAGCAAAGCTAGAGCAGGTATGGCGGTCTATACCGAGTGTAGCCCTACCTAGTACTGTAGATCTCCCTGACGTAAATGACATGGACATTGTTGTTTACAGGCGCCACATCTTGCAAATGAAGTCACCAAATGGTAGTCGGATGTTCCCAAATGTCGGGAAAATGGTTCAGTACTTTTTCTCACTCCCTTTCTCAAACGTCTCTTCAGTTTGCTCAAGGCTTGACTCGGACAAGTCAGTGCTAGAGCTAGAACCCGGGCTAGTCAAGTGTGTACTCAAAGTGAAGGCTAGTGCCTCTTCTCGTGACTGTAACGTTTTGAACCAAAGCATTGTGTATGGTCTGGCCAAAGATATTGTTTGTGACACACGTGAACAGTCCGATTCCGATTAATCTTGTCTGTTTGTCTTGTATTATTTATTTGAAATTAATCTTGTCTGTTTGTCTTGTATTATTTATCTGAATGTTCCTTCTTGAAGCTTTTGATATTGATTTTCATTAAACATTAATCGAAAAAGGTTGAGACACGAGAATCTAGTTACTCATCAATTATTCTATTGGATAGGCTTGAAGGCCCAAGGGAAAATCGCTTTTAATTTCTTCACTATTCACTTCACATTTATACGGTTTTCCCACCGTGGACTTTCCCTGCTGTGGTACCTCTGCATTTTTACTTCTGTTGCGTGCTTGACGAAAACGATGAACGACAAATGTGTGTTCACGGACTGAGCTAACCATACTTACCTTTGACCGCTGAAAAGAAGGATAGACAGCACGTGTTTTCTCAAATTTATGACAGATCTTCACCACACTTTACTTGACACTGAATCAACATTCATATTAAAGCGAGATTTTTCACCCATTCTCTCTCAAAAATACAAAACACAGCTTTTCCGAGAATTTCGGGCATGCCGCGGTTTTTACCGCATTTTGGTTCAAGGATGCCGCGGAAATGCCACTTTTTGACGAGGCCGGTGCCAGGGAGCGGTGGCGGTCGAGTGGCAACACTGCCTGTACATGACATCTGTCTTGAATTAGCTTTCGTTCCGTGAAGAACTCTGCAATCTGAGCGAAAAAATAACCATTTTCTGGATAGTAAACAAAGCTGTTTGGCAAGTATTTATGAACTTATTTTGCAACCACTCGACAAATGAAGATCGCTTATGAAACCTGTTTGACTAGTTTTTAGCAAGGAATTAGACACTTGTAAAGAGGTTTCAAACAATTCGTGGTAACGAAGTGTAGTAAGGAGCGACCCGGCTCAATAGTAACCGAAACTCTAAAACATGGAATTTTGATACCAATAGTTACATCATAAGAATCGCATTTTAATGCTGATTTTAAATATATAAGTTTCATCAAGATTGGTCCTTCCAATCAAATGTTACGAGCCTGAGAAAATTTGCCTCATTTTAGAAAACAGGGGAAACACCCCCTAAAAGTCATACGGTCTTAACAAAAATCACACCATTAGATTCAGCGTATCAGAGAACCCTATTGAAGAAGTTTCTAGCCCTTATCTACAAAAATGTGGAATTTCACATTTTTTGCCAGAAGACAAATCACGGATGCGTGTTTATTTGTTTTTTTCCCAGGAGTGATCGTATCGACTCATTGGTCAATGTCGCTAAAGGGCTCATTCTAACGGAAATTAAAAGTTCTAGTGCCCTTTTTAAGTGGCCAAAAAATTGGAGGGCACCTAGGCCCCCTCCCACGCTCATTTTTTCCCCAAAGTCACCGGATAAAAATTCTGAGATGGCCATTTTATTCACCATAGTCGAAAAACCTAATAACTATGTCTTTAGGGACGACTTACTCCCCCGTAGTCCCCGTGGGAGGGGATGCAAGTTACAAAATTTGACCTATGTTTACATATAGTAATGGTTACTGGGAAGTGTACAGACGTTTTCAGGCGGACTTTTTTAGTTGGGGGGGGGATTCGAGGGAAGGGGTTACGTGTGAGGATTTTTTATGGAGGAACTTTTCATAGGGGAAGAGACTTTCAACGGAGGGGGCGCAGGATTTTCTAGCATTATTTAGAATAACAACGAACAAATAAATATGAAAAGTTTTTTTCTACTGAAAGTAAGGAGCAGCATTATAACTAAAAAAAAACAGACATTATAACGCAGATGAGGGGTTTAACTCCTCGTAATACTTCGCTCTTTATGCTGAAGTATTTTTAGTAATTACAACTACTTATTCTACGGCCTTTGTGATTCAGGGGTCATTCTTAAAGAATTGCGACAAAATTTAAGCTTTAGTGTAAAGAGCGATGTATCGACGAGGGGCAAGCCCCCTCATATACGCAATAAAAACATACGAATACAGAAGTTCGCTACGTAAGTTAATTCGTAAGTTACGTGTATTTTTTACTTATTAAGACATTCGTAAAAAATTTAAAGTTAATGCCTTTTTAAGTAATCAAAACATTGGAGGGCAACTAGGCCTCCTTCCTTGCTCCTTTTTTCTCAAAATCTTCCGATTAAAACTATGAAAAATCCATTTAGCAAAAAAAATTAATATGCAAATTTCGTTAATTATTTATGCCCGGAGAGCCAAGATCAAAACATACATTAATTCAAAAACGTCCAGAAATTAAACAAAAAAACAAGTTTTTTTAAATGAAAGTAAGGAGCGACATTAAAACTTAAAACGAACAGGAATTACTATATGAAAAGAAGTTTTCCTCCTCGACGCTCCGCTCTTTACGCTAAAGTTTTTTACTGTTTTAAAAAGTAGAGTTAAGAGTAAGATTCAAACTTTAGCGTAAAGAGCGGGGCGTTGAGGAGGAAAAGTCCTTTTCATATAGTAATTCCTGTTCGTTTTAAGTTTCAATGTCGCTCCTTACTTTCATTTAAAAAAAAAAAATTTTTTTAGTTTAATTCATACAAGAATTTAAGAATTTGAATGTATAAGAATTCACAATATGGCGGGAGAAGACGCACCACAGTCAGTGCTTGATCAGATTAACGCAAAACTCGGCTTATTTCCTCAAGTGATGACAGACATAAGCTTCATTAAAGGACATTGACACAAATTAATACAGAAAACCAAAAGGGTTAGTCAAGAACTTGTAGTAACGAGAAAAGAGCTTAGTGATACAAATCGCCGTATTCGGTATATAGAAACCTAAGCAAAGAGAACAAACATAATTATTTACACCTTAGGACAGAGAGACCCACCACTACCTACGCTTCAAGAAGAAGTGATGTTGTATTATAATACCCGAGTTTCGTCTTTGGAGCTCCATCGTAGCGAGGTAAAGGATGTTTTCCGGATGAGGTCAGGATCAATTTTGCTGAAATTACAGTGTGCAAACACCCGAAACTTTATTCTGAAAAGCGGTCGTACGTTACGGAACGAAGGAGTGTCTGTGGCCCCGGACTACACATTGGAGGAAAGGAATGCGCGAAACCACTTAAAAATAGTCATGAACCAAGAAATTGAAGAGGAAAAACCCATCAGATTACGGGGAACAAAACTTTTTGTCGATGGAACTCTCTTGGTTTATGATGAAGAGAGTAAAAAAGTGAAAGAGTTCACCCGAAAAAACACAACTAGGCCTAGTCCCCCCCGTGGTCGAAGTGACTCTCAGAGCTCAATGGATAGTGCCTCCTTGGCCCAGACAGTAGTAAGCGCAACGCGGCGATCACCGCCAAAATTCACCAGAAACTGAACAGTCAATGACCTGTTGCAAAAGGCGCACGGGCTTGTGCTACAGAAGTAACTGCTGGACCATCTGGGTTAAACCCAAGGCCTAAGCCCGCCAGGAAAGCGGATCAGATGATCAGCCCGGAAGAACGGAACAGTCTGAGTAATCGTACACAAAGACCACAAAGAGAGCCACTTTGGAACACGCAAGAGAACAAAGGAGGTCCGAGATACGAAAGGCCCAATGTCAAAAGAGGGAGAAGCACAGCAGACTGCTACAGGATCAATTATTCGGACCCAACCAGGGACCGGTACGATGAAAATATGCAAAACTCGAACTAGCATGCCGACAGCCATGCCCAAACTATGAAAATGATCACATGGAGCGTCTAGGGGCTAAAGAACAAATATAAGCAAGTATCGGAAGGTGTGAGTTTCATTTGACGTTGTGTGTTTAGTAGAAACTTGGCATGACCCCAATGAAACGCTACTGTTTGACAGATTTTATGCAGAAAAGTGTCAAGAAGAGAGTCGTCGAACAGAAGATTTTACGGGGGTGTTATTGTCCTGCTAATGTGTAAAAGTGTGTCGAAATACTAGAGATCAAGTAGCAAGTTTGAAAATAAAATTTGGATCAAAGTTCTTTTTTCTGACTGACGGCAGATAGGATCAGTTTACTTACCACCACAGAAGAGTTCCTACACAAATGAAGATACTTGGGATATTCTGGAAAAAAAAATTGGAAGAAATGAAATTTAAATACCATGACCACAGTTTAACGCTATTGGGAGACTTTAACACGTACATCAGCGTGAAAAGAGAAGTAGTGGACACACTGATTTGTGAGGAACTGTTTCCAGCTCCGAAGGCTTACAGGATTAGAAGAAGTAGCATGGATGAACGTAGGAAGTTGAATATTTGTGAGAAAAGGCTTTTGGATTTTTGTGGAGAAAATGGGCAGGTTATGGGGTTTGGGAAAGATAAGGGTACGGGGGACTTTACGTCTGTTACGGGTGCGAAAGGGAGTGTTATTAATTGTGTACTGGTGGACGTTTCTCTTCCGATGGATGTTAGAAATCTAGAAGTTCTCCCCTTTGTAGGTTCAGATCATTTCCCAGTTTTAAAAGAAATTTTGCAAAAATTTCCGACGAATGTTCTACAAGCAGAGCATAGAAAATTTTCCAGAAAAAAGAAATTTTAAAAATAGAAATGTCGAAATAAAAATTACATAAATGGAAGAAAGATTACTTGGTAGGAAGGTTCAAGAAGGACTGAAGGTCTTGAAACAAGGTAAATTACCAGTCGAACAGCTGATCGACGGGCTAAGCGGAATTATTCATGAAATAACGCCTAAAGTGTCCCCTGAGAGCGAGCGAAGGGAATTTTTTGAGGATGAATGTTTAGCAAGGAAAAAAGAATTGATGCAAATAGTAGAAAAAGTGAAGGCCCTCGCAGATAGCCCCCTAAAAGTGACAGTAGTTCTCCAGATGAAAGCTGTGCGGCGAGATTATAAACGGTTGTTGAAATAGAAAAAAAGAGAAGCGGAAATAAGGAATATAAAACAATTATCTGAGAGTTTGAAATGAATGACCTGAAAGTATTTTGGAGGAAAATTCAAGACCCTGAGAAAAGAAAACCTACCCAACAAAAATGCCCGGAACCAGAAACATGGCCACCATATTTTGAAATAGGAAATGATACAGCACCTCTTGGAATGCTTAATTCTATCCTGACGGAGGGAACTTGTTTCCTACTCTAAGAGCATGACTATAGTTTGATGGAGGAAACAACGGAGGAGGAAATATTTTGAAGAATCAGAAAGGGGGCACAGCGCTGGGGCTGGATGGACTCCCTATTATGGTTTATAAGAAATTCGCACTGTCACTCGTTCCCATAATGGTTCCTCATCTTCAATGCAATTCATAGCACATGTAAATGGCCCGAAGCATGGAAGACGTCAGTAATTTTGCCGCTTTAAAAAAAGAGAAATGTGGAAGAACAAACCAACTATAGACCCATATCCCTAATACCAACGATGACTAAAATATTTGAACAAATTATTGATGTTAGAGTGTCAAAATGGTTTGGTGTACAAAAAAATTAAATAAGAGCAAGGAGGTTTCCGGGCCGGATACAATACAGCGGACAGAATGTTTGTACTGCATGCCCTTTCTGAAAAATATGGAAGAGGAAAAAATAAATTTTACGTGGCTTTCGTCGACCTCCAAAAAGCTTTCGTGGATAGGGAACTACTCATAGTGGAATTCATTAAAATTGGACTAACAGGTCAATTTGCAGCAGGTAGCTAATATGTATGAAGTACAAAAGTAGTCGTTAGAGTGTTTGGAAAAGGATTTTTAAGGATATTTAAACAGACAAGAGGTATGAAACAAGGAAGCGCCCTGTCACCTCGGCTATTAGGAATATTCATAAACGACATTGTAGAATTCTTGGAGAAAAGATGGACCTCAACCGTTAAGCTCGGCAACAGAACGATTTTGGCTCTGCTGTTCGCCGACGACACGGCATTAGTAGCGAAAACAGATCGTGAACTACAAATTTTAATTGACCTTATGGCAAAATATCTTGAATCGAAGAACCTACGTCTAAACCTCGGGAGAAGGAGGTAATAATTTTCAATAAAGGAGGAAGAAGGAATTTAGTTGATAATGAGAAAATTCGGTTCAAAGGATAAGAGATTAAGGCAGTGGAAAAGGCGAAATATCTGGGATTTACCATGACACCTAACTGCAGTTGGAAGGAACATTTGAGCGAAATGTCAAAGCGAGGGAAAGCAGCAGTGGGTGGAATATTACGTAATGACCTAGTAAATAAGTCGAAGTCATTAAAAATGTTTAAACAAATATTTGATTCGAAAATTAAACCGGCAATCCATTACGGAGCTGAACTATGGGGCCTGTAGGCCACGGATAAGCTAGAATCAGTCCGGTTTAGATACTAAAAAAGACTTTTCGGGCTGCACCAGACAACACATAACCAGCTAATCAAAGGAGACTTCGGTATCTTCTCACTGAAACTGCACCGGCTTTATCAAGTACTTAAGTTTTGGCTGATATTAACCCAACTTACTGAGGACCGATTGGCTAAACAAGCTTGTAATTATTTGCTTCGAATTAATAGGAAAACTACTTGGACTCAATAAATCAAGAAATCTCTTGACAAATTAGGCCTCTTTTATTTGTGGATGGAAGGAAACGGACCCGGAAACACACAATGCCTTCCAGAAATTATGCAGAGATTGAAAGACAAAGAGATACAAGAGTGTACGTTTAGTAGGTTCGTCGAAAACACTGAAAGAATATAGTAAAGTAAGACAATTTTGGGGAAGAATATTACTTTAAGTTAAATTTACCTTTTAAATATTTAAAATCATAGATCTAGTTCAGGAGAAATTGCCTTACAGTACATAGGGAACAGAGATTTAAAAAAATTAAGTGCACAAATGATAAGTGTGGGTATTGCGGAATTGAGGATAATAAATTAGCCCATTTCCTCATGGAGTGCCAAGAGCTTGAAAGTCTTAGGGTTGAATTTTGGGAGACCATCGGTTGGTGTTACTTTCTGATAACCTGAGGTCTTCGAAGCCTGGAACCATATGCAAAATGGCACGATATGTGGAAAAGGCGGGAGAGGCTCAGTCAAGCCGGAGTAAATGAAATTAATTATTGTCTTATATTGAGTGTGTGTTCTATGCAGTGCTGTATCATTAAATCATGTTCTGTATGGCCGTAGGGCTCAAATATACTTTTACTTTCTTTCTTTCATTATATTCAAAGCCAATTCTAAACAAGAATTTTTTATTATTAATGTTAATGTTAATTTTTGATAAATTAATGCTAAACAGGTAATCTAATGGATCCTTTCAAGCTGCTTAGAATGCTAAATCCTACCAATTTTATAGGGGGCGGGAGGGTACCCTAGGGCACTGGTTCTCAAACTTATCCAGACACTACACTCCTTTTTGCCCACAGAACATTTTATGTGCCCCTTTTCATATACCATTATTGAGTAAACTATAGCTAAAATATAAATAAAATTGCCAGTCCAAGAGGTAGGGATTGTCTTAATTTTTTTTTGGCCCGTCGCGTACCCAAAAAAATCCTGTACCATGGTTTGAGAGCCACTGCCATAGGGTATGCTAAGTTAAGCCAATTTCCTAGGGAAGGAAAGGATACCTTAGGATACGCTTAGCAAAGGCACTTACAGCAGTAACTTTAAAACAGATCAGTTTTTCTTTTACGCTCAAAAAGGAGTAAAAAGAAAATAGTTTTTTGGCATTGATACCCTTTTAAATCTTCACTAAAAAAAAAATCAATCAAAATAAACATGTTGAGTCCATTTTTTGGGAGGAAGAGACTTGCTCGTTTACTACTTTTTTCAGTGGATAAGAGCCCTTTTACACCACGAACATGTTGGCATAAGTTCAGAAAATGTAAATAAAAATTGTTTTCATCAGTGTTCCTCTTCAAATGCCAATCAAACAAAATTTCTACTTTGTATCCCGTTTTAGGCCAGCACCTGCACAAATATAAGAAAAAACAAACAAGTCTTTCAGTTTTTCATAATTTCGGTAGCCTTGGTCAACGGATGTGACTTTACGTAAATTTCATCATTTGTAAGCCCCCTACTTTTCAAATCTTGTCGTCTACTTAGGCTAGCAAACAAATTAAAAATTTGTAACCAATTCAGAAAGTAATTTTTTTGTATATTTCAATATCACAGCACATTGATAGGCTGTAGCATAGATAACCATTTTTTTTCCTTTTCAAGTAACGAAACAAAAATTTTCCCAAGTACTGACAAATAAATTTCCAAGCAAATTGAAAACACAACAGGGTTCTTTTTTTTTTATCGAAACCGGAGTAAATCAGTAAAGATCGTTTACGTACAAGAAAAAAGAAAACATGAGTAACAATTTTTTTTTTAATTGATCCATGGTTCCCGTTTCTTTAGCCTTGTTATTCAATTCATCTTTTTTTTATGGACCTACATGAAACAAGCGTCAACTAATTATATCTTTCTTTCTTGGGTGTTGTTGTGTTGCTTGTGTTATGTTGTGTTGCTTTGAATCCTAATTATTATGCATTTCGGCTTTAGACAATGTAGAATCCTGGGTCTTTTGAGATTATCAATTTCAGAGGGATTTTATTATTATTTTTTTCGGCACAAGTAGTTTTAATTCGGTGATTGGCAGAAAAGACGAGCCTCACTTGCCAAAAATGGAAAACTAGCCAGCATGGACCAGCTTTAATTCTTTATTAAGTTTTCTTCTTATAATAAAAACCCCAAATTTGCCAGAAGATCTTTCTGTAGTCCATAAAATGAGAGGTTTTTCTGGAGTAGGTTGTTGGATGCTAATCCAGGGCCGACTTAAATGAAAATACACTTTTGCAGAAATCACATTTAAATGGTGTTTTACCGGTACGCAATTTTAGAGTGTGTTCAGATAGTCCAGTCAAGGAAAGCACTTCTTGCATAAATCATATTTTAAAAAGTTTAATGAACTCTTTGAAGCTCATTCAAAAACTTGATGTAGACAAGCATTTCTTACATACATCACGTTTGTTAAAATCAAACAAATTTATATCACCACTTTTCAGGGAATGATAATGAAATTGCAATAGAAACTAAAAACATTAAGAAATTATTTGATGTTTTACAAAGTGGTTGTGAGGATTAAAATAACAAATCAATGAGGATACTATGCGCTACAATACTCTTCTTAAACTTCTACATGCATTTTTCATACTGGTAAAAACTGTACAGATCCAAAAGGCTTTTTTTACACACATCCCATTTGAAAGATGCCTCGCCTGTATGCAGTCTTTGCTGTGTATTCAAACTACAAACTTGCTTAAAACACTTCTCACATAAAACAATTAAATTTAATTGGCTACTCAGCAACATGCACTCTTTGGTGTCTGTTCAAACTGCCCGATTGAGAAAAGCAGTTATTTCATGCATCGCATTTAAACGGCTTTTCACTCGTATGCACTCTTTGGTGCCTGTTTAAACCACCCGGTTCAGAAAAGCCTTTCTTACAAACATCGCATTTAAACGGCTTCTCACCTGTATGAACTCTTTGGTGCTTGTTCAAATTGCCCAGTTCCGAAAAGCATTTTTTACATACATCACATTTAAACGGCTTCTCACCTGTATGCTTTCTTTGGTGTCGGTACAAATGTCCTACTTGAGAAAAAGTTTGGTCGCACACATCACATTTAAATGGCTTCTCACCCGTATGCACTTTTTGGTGCCTTTTCAAACTACCCAGTTCAGAAAAGCCTTTATTACATATATCGCATTTACACAGCTTCTCACCTGTATGCACTCTTTGGTGCTTGTTTAAACTGTGAGCCAAAGGAAATGTCTTGAAACAAACATCGCATTTAAACGGTTTCTCACCCGTATGCACCCTTTGGTGCTGGGTCAAATTTCCTGCTTGAGAAAAGGTTTGGTCACAAATATCACACTTAAATGGTTTCTCACCTGTATGAATTCTATGATGTTTGTTCAAAGTCCCTACTTCAGAAAAGCATTTTTTACATACATCGCATTTAAACGGCTTTTCACCTGTATGGACTCTTTGGTACCGGTTCAAGTCATGAATTCGAGAAAATATCTTGTCACATACCTCACATAAATATGTTTTTTTCTCTTTATGAGTTTTTTTATAACTTTCCAATTTTTTATACCTTATACTTTGCAGGCAACTTTCCAAACCTGTTTCCTGATTTTTCAGGCCTTTTCCTTCAGATTCTGTTTCACATTTATTTGAGAAATTTTTCGTAGATGGATTCCTTGAAATATCTAGTGAAGTATTTCCCTGTAAGTGTAGTCCAGAAACATTTGATGAAAAGTAACCTAAAAATTTAGAAGTTTCTTAAAAAAAAAGAATTTAAAAAAATAAAGAATCTTAAGAACCAAGAAAACGAATAAATAAAAAATCTAACTAAAACCGAATACAAAACGCATACACTCCAATATGTTTTGATAGTCTATAGATTAAAGAAACAATAACGAATAAATTAAAATACCAAAACTCGAAAAACCAAAAACAAAAAATAAAGCCTTCAATATGTTCTAAAAGTCTACAGAGTTAAAAGAAAACAGTATATAATTCAATATCTTTAGATGACTAAATTTTATTTTTGATCGATACATTATGTCTAAATATATAAGGAGAAATATAAACTATAAATATAGATTATAAAATTTATACTGAATTATAGTTTTAATGCTTTTTATTAAGCCTTTTGAAAAATAATAAACCCGCCAAACAGCTTTCAGGTAAAGATTTAAAATATTCATTAAAGACTAAAAAAATGCTTGGCAAACACCTGCTTATTAGAATAAGATAAAACTAATAATTTCATCTTAAGATTAAGTCCTATTTGTTCAATAGAATATTATCCAATACATATCAGTCGATAAAAAAAAAAACAATGTTTCAGATGTACCATCATTGTCACAACAGTTGGGTTCCGATTCCTGGGTGTTGCATTCAAATTCAAACGGTCGTGAAACGCTAGGTAGATTGAGCAAGGGAACAACTTCACGTTTCGGTGACAAAAGATGGCTTGGAAAATGAAACGGCTTCTCAAGGTCACTTGGTAAAGCACCTTCAACTTCTAAAATAAATTTTAAATTAAACACACACAGAAAAACTTGTCTTTTTTGTGGTTGGGTCTCTTGGTTCCAAAATAAATAATTTTTCACTAAACAATAGACAAAGAGGTGCAGCTGGGGCTGAAATTAATCTTAGAGGGTTTTTCATTTCTTTCTTTTAATCGAAATCAGAGCAATTTAGGGAGGATGCCTTAAAAACAAGAAATTGAAACATATGCACCACAATAAACAGCCACAAATGTTCTTTGGTAGATAACTATTTTTTCATCTTCAAGAAACAAAACAAATTTTTTCCCAAGTGCTGACAAATAAAATATTTAAACAATTTAAAAACACAGCTTTTGGGTCTTTAGAAACATAATTTACGTACAAAGCAATTTGTTAATTTTTTTTAATTGCGGTTGGGTTTCTTCGTTTAAAGATACATATTTCTGCACAATACCATAAACTAAGTTGTGCGCCTGTGGGTTTTTTTCCTTTCTTCTTTTCTTTTAAATCAAAACCAGAGTAATTCACTGCGGATCGTTTATAAACAAGAAAAAGAAAGACATGAGTCATAAATCTGTTTTGACAATTGATCCATGGTTCCCATTTCTCTAGTCTTTTGATTCTTTTCATCTTTTTTTATCTTTTTTGGAACTAGATGAAACAAATGAAAACTACCCATATCTTGCTTTTGCTATTTCTATACATTTGGATTCCCGGGTATTCAAATCTACATGTTCCTGAAATGCTAGGTAAACTGATCAAGGGAACATCTTCACGTTTCATTGACAAAAGATGGCTTAGAAAATGAAAGAGTTTCTCAAAGTCACCTGGTAAAGCGTCTTCAACTTCTAAAACAAATTTTGAATTAAAAAGATACAGAAAAATTGAACAGTATAGCTTACAAAACAAATCTGACAACTTATTCTTTTTAGCTGCGCATAAAAATATAAACATACTGACATTATATATATACATAAAATTAGATGTATATTCAAGTTTTACCACAAACAGATTTTAAAGTCTACTTTTTAGAAGGCAAAGCAAAACCTGAAATATTCAACAAAACTCATTAACATAGAACGAATAAAAATATAAGATTCATAAAACAAAATTCATAAGAAAAGAATTCATAACATAGAACTAATTGCTTATAAGTGTAAATTAATTAATTTATGCTCATAATTAAATTTAGAGCTCTTAAGTGTAAAATTAAATAAGTGTAACAAGTTTAAAAACATTAGTGTAATAAACATAGAATAATCATAAGTGTAATAACCACAGCTTAGATGCCAACACAGTTATGAAAACTCCTATCTTACCCATGAGAAGCTTTTGAACTTGAGCCCCTTCTCAAAGTCCACGCTCCGAAGCGGAGACCGTACTACAGCACCATAGGCGGGAACACCATAGTTCTCAACTATTGGTGTCTAAGCTGTGAATTGCTCAACTTTTAGATTCAGACTGCCAGTTTCTTGTCTCCAGCTGCTAGCATTACTATCGCCCACTGTGTCCCAAAAATTAATTGAGTTTTCATAACTGTATTGGTATCTAAGCTGTGGTAATAAGATAGAACTAATTGTTCATAAGGGCAAATACAGAATAACGTAGCAAATCCAAAAAAAATATTGAATAAAAAACACAAAGAAAAGACAAATATTTTACATATTAAAATTAAAACAAAATTGACAAATTAAAGCTAAAGAAATACCAATCAAATGGGTGTTTTCTACACAAGTTCCCAAGCAATAAAATATAAAACATAGTCCCCCAAAGTAGAGCAGCTGAATTAAAATAACTTTATTCATCTGTTACACGGCTTATAACTTAACATTCCCATCTCAAACCCCAGGACTACCCCTGCTTTGGTGGTAATTTTTCGTTTATCATACGCGCAAACACTAAAGATTGACAAAAAAATTCTTTGGGATGACTGAAAAACTATCTACCGGATGATTACTGGTCCCCCAAACTTAAAGAATAAAAGATAATAAATTATATTTAAATGTGTTTTGTGGCAGGTATATTATTTTTCTTCGGACTACTAAATGAGGAAGGAGAAAAAAGGTGACATTTATTTTCCAGAGCAAAGTAATTTTTCTTTTATCTTGTAACAGAAAATTTAACTGTATAAAATTACCGCTTTTAATTAAAGAATCCTCAGAAATCGCAATGAGGTCAGCCATTTTCAGGATTTGTGGCAAGTCCATGAATCATCTTGGAATGGAGCTAATGCAGATAATGAAAAGTATAATACTATTGTTGACACTTCGATACAACATAAATTTTAGTGAGAAGAGTCCTATAATACAAAATATATAATGATTGATGACTAATATTGACTTTTAACCACTGCATAGCAGATTCTTTTGCAATACAGGTTAAAGAACAGGCTCAGCTCCTTCAGAAGTAAAAGGCATAAGAAGTCTGATTTTGTTTTTTAAGATAAGGGTGCAAAAACTCAAAAACTACCTTTTTGATAGAACTATTTTTAAAGTGAAGTCGTTCATTTTAAGAAATAATAAACTTTCACGGTAAAAAAGCAAAATACAACTTTTAGCTGTATTCCGTTAGTGCAACCGACTTATGACTAGGTCCAAATTTGCCTTCAATAATCTTTTTATCCAAACATTGTTCCAGCATCAATGCCGGTGTTACTATGAAATAAATTTCACCATTTATTACAACTCTTTAATTACACCTAAAGACAATATACTGATGTAAAAAAACTATCTCTATTCAATAAATTTTGTACATACCATGGTTACAGTGACAACTGTAACCTAAGACAGAGTACAAAGATACTGTAATAGCCTGAAACCCTTTAAAATTAAGTCAATTTGAAACAAAATTAACCAAAAGTTTGCCATTCAACCTTTTTACTAGTGTCCCATCTTGTTTACCTATTTAGCGACTAATAAAGATAAAACAAGCCCTATTGTTATCAAATATGTAAAACGTGTCTACAAAGGAATAAGGTGCTTCGGTGCATTTCATTTTTTCAGAGAATTTCCTGATGTAGTTGACAATATTTTAAACAGAACAATACTTACACATGCAGCATTGCCGTTAAAGAATTTAGATAAGAGAATGAAACCCATTATTCGACCAAAGCAAATCTGCTATAAGAATAATTCCTTTAGAAGAGGTAAATCAGAGAATATTATATATTATACTAGACCTACGTTGCCCGGGAAACATGAAGTGTTGCGGCAACCTTTGTCCGGCTTCGTCGACTAAAGTGTTGCGAGAGCTACACTTTGGTTTTGCTTCTTCGCTATCCATCAGTAATCACATGACCAAAGGCTATTCCTCAGCGTTGAAAAAACAACAGCAAAATAGTATGGAAAGAAGGGACAAAATTGACTTTGCAGTCAGTTGAAATTTATCCTTTTCAATCGTAGACATCGTGACAGATGAAAACTTGGGGCAATATCTTATATAATCTAGTTGGTATTATAAAGCTAACCGTAACTTTTCAGGATTAAAAACTATAGGTGACACTAATTATTACGAAACTATCTCATTGTTTTACGTTATCGTTTGTACCCTTTCCATAAACACTTAATTCTGTCAGATTTAAAGAGATCGAATACAATGTGCACCAATTTGCACAAATTTCTAGCCCAAAGTGAACTGATTCTTACTTACAAGTCCCTCTCCCGTGATAGACATCAAGTTCACCAGAAACATATAAATGGGTACACCAACTAGCAAAAGTTGCAAACCCCCATTACTGAAGATATTTGTAGCCCAACAGCCGAGTATTACTTACAAGTCCTCTACATGTCTTACCACTCGAACCAAATTGGCTTAACCATCAAATACACCAGACACAAATAATAGGTATACCAACCAGCAAAAGTGGCAAACCTCTCATTGCCAAAGATGATTTTGAGCTAACAGCCGTTTCTCGCCCAAAGTCAACCGATTCTTATTTAGAAGTCCCTCTCCGTGATAGGCACCAAGTTCACCGGAAACAAATCATTGGGTACACCAACTAGAATATTTGCAAACCCCTCATCGTTGAAGTTGACTGTACCCTAACAGCAGATTATTACTTACAAGTCTCCTACATGTCTTACCACTGGAACCAAATTGGTTTTACCATCAAATAAACTGGAAACAAATAATAGAACACCAGCTAGCAAAAGTTGCTAACCCCTCATTGCCAAAGATCATTATTACCTAACAGCAGACTGTTGCTTACAAGTCCTTTATATGTCTCTGAATTTGCATCGGCCTAGATTTCGTTTCAGTGTGTACCTTACTACTGAAGTTGTCAATCCCTTGAAACGCTTAAACTGGTATACCTCATGAAGATATTTCTGTACCCGAAAATGGATGCCATATACTCTGATCAGCTCATCAAGAGCTATCGATTACCGTCGAAAAAAAAATTATCTGTCTTAGTTCAAAAGTTAATTTTGTTTGCCATAGGCCAACTTTCTAACATCACCACTTAGAAAGGAGCAAAGGATAAGCTCAAATTTCTTTAGCAATGAGAGAACTTTTAAAGTTTATTAGGCACATCTGATACCACTTCTCTACCGCAATCCTAAGTCCGAAAAACCGAATGATAAACTAAGCTGAAATCACCAACAGAAATGGGTAGAGACAATATATGGCAGCACTTTCGGACCCGTGGGAAAATGCCAAATTTTCGCTTCTGTAAATTTTTCTATTTATTACTCAAAGAAGATATATTGGCTGTGGGGCTGGGTAACTGCCGCATATATTTAACACTTATAGATTTTAGGCCATCTTCAATTTGAAAGTGGTGCCTGCCTGCTTGCCTGCTAGAACGGAGCTTTCCACTCGAAAGCAGAATCATGGTTTGATGAAACGAAAGCTTGGTTGCACAACTTCAGATACTCCTCTCTGACAGAGGCTATATAACTCCACTTCACTTCGCACACCATTGGCTCTGGCTCGTGGACAAGCAAAAACCATCCTTTTTGGCCCCAGGCAAGAGTTCTACAGAGCTTTCCAAAATGTAAGGTCATATTCATCAATCCGGCCTGAAGTCCACACTTTCCGTAAAAAACACACAGGTTAGACCCTTACCAGATTCCAGGAATAAGCTGAGATCGGCGGCATAGAAAAAAACGGGACAAAACCAAAGTGTTGCTCTTGCAACACAACTATTATTAACTTATAAATTAAATTAACCGCAAATCTTCAATTCTTTAAATATCCTTCCAGATTATTAAATATGTAAATTCTGTTAAAATTTGTTTTTAAATTCTAAAATTGGTACCATGCAAATTTACATGGTCAAAAACAAACAACTAGACCAATCTTCAACCCAATCTTCTTAATTTTACCCCTCTAAGCCTCTTTAGCAACCTACTAAAGATAAACCACAGCCTGCTGGAACTAAAAAGTTTAAAAAAAACTTAAAAAACACTAAAAAGCACTCACTAGGTATTGAAACTCCATATCTACATCAAATATCTTTTGCATTTAAAATTGAGTTCCCATATTTTTCAAATTTTATAAAGAATCAATTCTTTGATTCTTTGACACCAATTTAAAGAATCAAAGTTCATTTTCAGTGTAATTGGTAGTTTTACGAACAAACAGCTAAAAAAAGATATAGAATATGAATAAAAAATTCGGCAAAGTTTAAAAAAAATAAAAAGATCAGCAAATTTTTGCAAATATCACAGGCATAACCAAATTTTACAAGGAAAGTGTGACGCAATTGCCATGGTGACAATTAAATTTAAATAAATATAAAAACCCAACTTTACTTTTTTTCTTAAATTACATGCCTTTGACTTTTTTTAACCTGCACAATAACATTAGCTATCTATATCATCCTGCTTTCAAGAATCAGTGACAGTTTTGTTTGAAACAAAGCCTGTTGCCATAAGCAATGTGATTATAGAGAGGGAGCCAGTTATTGGGAACAGTGCTGTCACTTACTTGAAGTACTTTTACTTGAAGTACTACTTAAGTAAAATTTTCCATTACTTTTACTTGTATTTAAATAAAAACTCCAGGGTGTACTTATTACTTGATACTTAAGTAAGATTACGAAATACTTATTACTTAAGATACTTTTAATGTACTTGTTTTTCAAATACTTTACCTTTGACATGAAAATTTTGTGTGTGTACTTTGGCAATATACAAGAAAACACCACCTTTAGATTTAGAGCAAACTCAGATATAGCTTTTGAGTGTCTGTGCTTTGGCAATGTACAAGAAAACATCACCCTTTAGATTTAGAGTAAACTCAGATATAGCTCCATGCCATATTTTTGGATATGAAATAAGGTATTTGTTTTTGACGAAAAAAAATTATAGTATGATTAACCCTTGGTTTAATTTTTGTTTAAAAGGTAAATAACAAAGAAAATTGAAATTATTTCACAGTTCACTGGTCGACAGTGAGCTAAATGTTTTGTGCTAAATGTTGCATACTGTAGTCCATTTGGGCTTATATTTCTGACATTGGTGTTTAAGTTTCGTCATCTCATCAACTGAACCAGATTTCTACCATTTCATCATCTTCAGGACCATATTATTGGTAAAACTACTGAAGCTTTGAATCTCTGCCCATCTAAATGTTGTCTGCAATAAACAAGTCTAAGAAATCCTAGCTGGATCCAATGCAGTGGTATTTTGTCAAATTTGTTCCAGCAAATTCATGTATTCAGACGAATCTGACTTCAGATTTTGGACTCCATTCATAAGTCATAGGCCCTAGTAAATTAAAGAAAAACTCAACTTTCTTAAGACTTGAAACCCTTTCCCCCTCACCCTATTTGAGATAGGGTTTGTAATACCAGAACTTTATATGAGCCCTGATCTTAGGCATCTTTTGTCTGGTTTTCATTCGGATCCGTTATTCCATTTACAAGTTACACTAAATTAAACAGGAAACTTAAATTTTTCAGGATTTAAAACCCAATGCCCTTGTTAAATTTGAGCTAAGGTCTTTATCTGAAAACTTGACATGATTCATGGTCTTAGTCCTCTTTGGTTCAATTTTCATTCAGATCCATCACTCCAGTCGCAAGTTACTCTGAATTAAACAAAAAACTATTTTTAACAGGTAAAGCCCTCTCCCCCTGTTTTATTTGGGCTAGGTTCTTCTTCTTTCAACTTGATGTGTCTCATGATCCTTGGCACCAAATTTGGTGATCAAAATTTTCATCCAAATCCAACCAGCGTTTCTCCCCCTATACGTGATTACACAGACGGACGGACGAATTTTGCAACGTCTTAGGTAGCCATGTTGGCTAATTGGATCCAAAAAGGAAAACAATGGCATATCATCATCCAGGTATCATCACCTATTTGGATAGTGGAAAATATCCATCAAGATAGGTGTTTGAGATCTGTCTGTCTATCCGCCCGTCTGTACAATCGAGCATAGCGGGAGAACTCCCAGTCAGATTTGTGTTGAAATTGAACTATTTGGATTAAAATTGAGCTTATTTAGGGTGATGGGGCTTTAAGTGTTAAAAATTCGAGTTTTTCCTTTAATTCACTGTAACTTGCATATGGGGATGAATTTCGATGAAAATTGAATAAAGGTGCCTAAGAGTATGATATACATTGAGTTCTGGGATGGACACCCAAGCTTAATTAAAAGTTGAGTTTTTCATTTAATTCAGTTTAGCTAGCGAGAGATTGATGGATATCAGTGAAGATTCAACCAAAGGTGCCTAAGACCATGACAGTCATCAAGTTTTGAGATGAAAACCCTAGCTCAAATAGAACGAGGGGGAGTGGGTTTTAAGTGTTGAAAAAAGTCAAGCTTTTGGTTTAATTTAGTATAACTTGCGAATGGAGCAACGGATCCAAATGAAAGCTAGACCAAAGATGACTAGGATCAGGGCTCATATCGGGCTCTGATATCACAAGCCCTATCTAAAATAGGGCGAGGGGGAGGGCGGGGGGTTTCAAGTTTTAAAAAAGTCGAGTTTTCCTTCTGTTTAGTAGGGCTTATAACTACTTCCGCCCTTGGTTTGCCCAAAGCCTGGAAATAACCCTTTTCCAAACTAAGTCATACTGAAGCAAACCTTCAACCAAATATTCCATCCCCAGAGATAAATTACTTTGTATGGCACTTGGTATTTACAAAGTGCCATACAGTGATCGCAAATTCTGTAGGTTTGCCAATTCAATTTATTAATATAATACGCATAATAAATAAAATACACTGGGTCACCACGGAGAGACAGAGCTCGTGATTGTGGTGACCCCATCAATATTTACAACATAAACAATATTAGTTGAAGATGCAATACCCAAGTCCACGGCCCACCACACAAAGTAGAAAGACAAAATGAAAATCACGATAACAAAACAATCAAACAAACGTGCACAGACAATGACATCATGAGCAATCAGAGACGATGAATTAAAAAAAAAAGTCAGTCCTGGTCTTGCTAGTTTAGGCACTTCCAAATAAGCTACGACGATGAAATTTGGCAGGCGTATCAGGGACCAGAACAGATTAAATTTGAAATAGTTGTTTCCCCGATTCGACCATCTTGGGGGGAGGGGGAATGGGAGGACGGTTAATTTGGAGAAACTAGATGGGATCTTAATTAAATTTCATATTTAGAAGGATATCATGTCTCAGAGCTCTTACTTTATATTCCGGCCGGATCAGGTGACATTGGAGGGGGAAACCTAAAATCTCGGAAAATGCTTAGAGTGGGAGATCGGGATGAAACTTAGTGGGAAAAATAAGCACAAGTCCTAGATACGTGATTGACATGAACAGGACAAATTCACTCTCTTTTGGGGAGTTGAGGTGAAGTTTTATTCTGAAAAATTAGAAAAAAAATCCCGAGTGATCAGGATGAAACTTGGTGGGAAGAATAAAAACAAGTCCTAGATACGTGATTGACATAACCGAAATGGATTCGCTCTCTTTGGGGGAGTTGGAGGGGGTGTCAATTCGTAAAAATTACAAAAATTGAGGTATTTTTAACTTAAGAGCGGGTGACCGTTCGTGAGATTTTGATAATAAGAAGGAACTCCTGTCTCAGATCTCTTATTTTAAACCCCGACCAGTTCTGGTGACATTGGGGGAGAGTTGGAGGAGGAAACCGGAAATCTTGGAAAACGCTTAGAGTGAAGAGATCGGGATGAAACTTGGTGGGTAGAATAAGCAAATGTCGTAGATACGTGATTGACGAAACCGAATGGATCCACTCTCTTTGGGATAGTTAGGGGGTCCAGTGCTTTGGCGAGTTCGGTACTTCAGGACGAGCTAGGAATATGAAAATTGGTAGGCGTGTCAGGGACCTGCACAAATTGACTTGATAAAGTTGATTTCCCTGATTCAACCATCTGGGGGGGGTGGCTGAAGAGAGAGTAAAAATTAGAAAAATGAGGTATTTTTAACTTGCGACTGGGCGATCGGATCTTGATGAATTTTGATATTTAAAAGGACCTTGCGTCTGAGAGCTCGTATTTTATATGCCGACCAGCATTAAGCCTCTGATTTTTCTTTTAAGTTAATCTATTGATTCTTATAATCTTATAATATTATTGTTAAGTTAATCTTATAATATTATTCTAATAATATTGGCTCTTCCGACCTCGTCACAAGTGCCATATGAGGTCTTAGCTCTTGTTTTATTCCTTTTTTCTCAGAAGACTTTCTACTTAGTCTCATGGTTTTTGCCACTTCATGGCGTGAAAACCGCTGCTAGAAATAGACAGGTTGCAACTTCTGCCGTATTGTCTTCTAGTATATTTCAATGTGTGCTTGCATCGTGCCTGCGTCCCCTTAAAAGTTCTGTTTCTTACGATTGTATTGGTTTTTCTTCTGTTGCATATGCAGACGACATTCTTCTTGTTGACCGGACTCGCCGTTGATTGCTTTCCAATTTCACTATATTAACCAATGAACTATCCAAAATTAGACTGTCAGTTAATGCGTCTAAATGCGAGTTTATTTGTTTCAATAGCCCTTATGCGGGTTTATTTGTTCCAATAGCCCTTATGCGGTCGCTCCATTCGTTGCTGGGACTGAAATTCTGCCATGTTCTTCTTTAGTTAGTTGGCTTGGTCTGTGTTTCGGTCCAACACTTTCCACTACCTTTTCATCCCTAGTGAATCAAGCCGTGTAAAACCTACGCGTCGCTTACGAAAAATATCCCCAAACAAAAGCCGTTACAACGCAACGGTTTGTGCATGATCTATAACGCTTATTGCGCCCCTGTGCTTTTGTTTTTATCAGGCATGGCTCATCTGTTTCGTAAGAAAAATCCCCATACTCTACGTGCGGCTTATTTCAGATATAGCAAATTCCTCCTCTGGCTTCCTAGATGGCACCAGAACAGAAAAATAATTGCTGGATTTGGTTTAATAGATATACCTTTTAGGATTCGGTCTTCTAGTGATGATTTATGTAATAAGACTATCTACTTTATTCACGTTTACGACCCTCTGCAGCCTTTTTTCCATATTGATACTGGTTAATTAGTCAATGTTGTCTTTTGATAGTTTGAATTTGTTCTTGCTGTTTATCGTTCTTGTTTTTGTTTATTTATAATACTCCGTACTTTGTGTTTTTTTTTTTTTACTTTTACGGATAATAAAGTTCATTCATTGATTCATTCATTCATTCTGCAGTTTGACCAGCCGTATGATATGCGTCTGAATCAGCGGCCGTGATTTTATAATATGTGTTTGTAGGGAGTTTTACCGACCATCTGAATTGACTACACAGCATGCGGCTTGCTTGAGTGAAAACCAGCCAAAGCATATAGATGACATACATTTTCGTAGCGTGTCTGAAATGTAACTTGAAAACTTGAGGCAGTTTCCTTATAAAGGTGCCGAGGGCGAGACATGTCATCAATTGATTTTCGGTTATTGAGCTTTGAGTGAAAACCAGCCAAAGGATATAGATGCCATATATCTTTATAGCGTGTCTGAAATTTAACTTGAAAACTTGAGGCAGTTTCCTTGTAAAGGTGCCGAGGGCGAGACATGTCATCAATTGATTTTTGATTACTGAGCTTTGATTTCTCTTATTAAAAAGTCTACAACTGACTCACTTGGCTCCTTACTTTTAAATTTGAGTTTTTTTGTTGTCAAGGTTTTTGCTTATTGAATCAGAGAATGAATTACTTTATTACCTTTTATCTGTTTTAAAGCCAATCCAAAGTTTATTTTTCTATTTTCAATATTTTTTCCACTATTCAGACATGTTTCAGAATAACCCTCTATTTTTTCAAAAATGCCAGATTTGACTGAACGCAAATCTCCAGAAGTTCAACTCTATGTTTACTGTATTAATCCTGTCATGTGATCTGTCTGATTCAATCAGAAGTTTTTTTACTGCACTTAATGTTTTGATAGTCTTTTTCTTTCAAGCCGTTGTTTTGAAAATTCGTTAATATTATTTTCTTGGACTTCATTGGGTATGTACCAGTCGAACAAGGGAAACAGTTAAAAATAATAAAAACGGAAATTCTGGTTCTTGATTAAGATTTCAAAGAGAGGATTGACAGGGGACATTTTATAGGCAAGGGAAGGGGCTAAGAAGCCTTCAGAATGGCTTTAAAAAAAGGTAGCATGGGCTTTATATCAGAAATACATATATATATATATATATATATATATATATATATATATATATATATATATATATATATATATATATATATATATATATATATATATATATATATATATATATATATATATATATACTATATATATATATATATATATATATATATATATATACTTGATATATTGATACTTAAGTAAAATTTGGCAAGTACTTATATACTTGATATTTAAGTAATAATATAAAAAAAAAAGACACTGAGTACTTAATACTTGATACTTAAGTAAAAATTTGGAGTACTTGTTGCAGCACTGATTGGGAATATGTTAATATGAAGGAATGTAATTTCAGAAATAAAGGAATATAATCCATCTATTTAAAAAAAAATCAAAGGAAATAGTTGATAACAAGTAAACAAAAGCAGAAGCATCTGGAATGTTAGTTCTCAAATGTTTGCCACGAATCATGAATTAAAAATAGAAAAAAAAATAATATATAGATAACAAATATCTTATATCTCAATAAAAAAAGTCTAAATATCTAAATTTGGAAAAAGGCCACAAATCTTGACTTTTAAGTTTTAGATCAATATTTTAGCACTGTTTAATAGTTAACAAGAGCTAAGAGCTAATATGGTATGAACTGTTGCCAAAATTGTAAGAATTGATAGATTGCCTTAAAAGGAAAATCAGAGCCTTAATCCGGTAGGGATTTAAGATAAGAGCTCTGAGTCACAAGGTCCTTCTAAATATCCAAATTCACTTATATCCAATCACCCACTCGTAAGTTAAAAATACCCCAATTTTTCTAATTTTTCCTCTCCCTTCAGCCCCCCAGATAGTCGAATCAAAGAAAACGACTTTATCAAGTTAATTTGTGCTGCTCCTTGACACGCCTACTAATTTTCATCATCCTAACATATCCAAAAGCACCAAACTTACCAAAGAACCGACCCCCCTAACTCCCCCAAAGAGAGCGGATCCAGTCCAGTTACGTCAATCACGTATCTACAACATTTATAAGCGTTTACCGAGATTTCCGGTTTCCCCCCTCAAATGTCAACAGATCTTGTTGGGATATGAAATAAGAGCTCTGAGACATGAGTTCCTTCTAAATATCAAATTTCATTTAGATCAGGTCACCCATTCTTAAGTTAAAAATACCTCAATTTTTTTAGTTTAACAACCCCCAGCTTCCCCAAAGAGAACGGATCCGTTCCAATTATTTCAATCGCATATCTATAACTTTTGCTTATTATTCCCATCAAGTTTCATCCTGATCTCTCCACTCTAAGCGTTTTCCAAGATTTCCAGTTTCCTCGTTCAACCGGAGAAGGAAATCCTGTCACCGGATCTGGTCAGGATTTAAAACGAGAGATCTTAAGCACAAGATCCTTCTAAATATCAAATTTCATTAAGATCTGATCACCTGTTGGATTTAAAATGAGAGTTCTTAAGCATTAAGATCCTTCTAAATATCAAATCTCATTAAGAACTGATCACCTGTTTGTAAGTTACAAATACCTTATTTTTTCTAATTCTTCCGTATTACTCCCCCTCCAACTCAACCAAAAAGAGCGGATCCAGTCCGGTTATATCAGTCACGTGCCTTGGACTCGTGCTTATTCTTCCCATCAAGTTTCATCCTGATCTCTCCACTCTAAGCGTTTTCCAAGATTTCCAGTTTCCTCCTCCAACTCTCCCCAATGTCACCGGGTCTGGTCGGGATTCAAAATGAGAGTTCTTAAGCATAAGATCCTTCTAAATATCAAATCTCATTAAGATGTGATCACCTGTTTGTAAGTTTCACATGCCTCATTTTTTCTAATTTTTCCGTATTACTCCTCCTCCAACTAAACCAAAGAGAGCGGATCCAGTCCGGTTATGTCAGTCACGTATCTTGGACTTGTGCTTATTCTTCTCACCAAGTTTCATCCTGATCTCTCTGCTTTAAGCGTTTTCCAAGATTTCCAGCCCCCCCCCCCCCAATGACACTGGATCCAGTAGGGATATAAAATAAGAGATCTGAATTATGAGGACCTTCTAAATATGAAATTTCATTAAGATCCAATAACCCCTTAATAAGTTAAAAATCCCTCATTTTTTCTAATTTTTAAGAATTATCCTTCCCCCAACTCCCCAAAAGAGGTCGGATCCGTTCTGGTTATGTCAATCACGTATCTAGGACTTGTGCTTATTTTTCCATCAAGTTTCATCCCAAACCCTCCACTCTAAGCGTTTGTCAGGATTTTAACCCCCCCCCAACTCCCCGCAATGCCACCGGATACAGTCAGGATTCATAATGAGAGCTCTGAGACGCGATATCCTTCCAAACATCAAGTTTCATTAAGATCCGATCACTCCTTCATAAGTTAAAAATACCTCATTTTTTCTAATTTTTCAGAACTAACCCTCCCCCCAACTCCCCCAAAGTAAGCGGATCTGTTCGGGTTATGTCAATCATACAAATAGGATTTGTGCATATTTTCCCCACCCAGTTTCATCCCAATCCCTCCACTCTAGGCATTTTCCAAGATTTTAGGCCCCCTAACTCCCCCCAATGTGACCGGGTTTGGTCGGGATTTGAAGTACGAGCTTTGAGACACGGTATCCTTCCAAACTTCAAATTCATTAAGATCCAATCACCCGTTCGTAAGTTAAAAATACCCGTTTTTTCTAATTTTTCTGATTTAACTGTCCCCCACTCCTCCCCCAGGTCGTTGATTCGGAGAAACGACAATTTCTAATTTAAGCTGGCCTGGTTCCTGATACGCCTACCAAATTTCATCATCCTAGCTTACCTGGAAGTACCTAAAGTAGCAAAACCAGGAGAGACAGACAGACCAATTGACAGAATTTGCAATTGAAATTCTGCAATTGGTAGAATTCTGCTTGGTAGATACCAAGAACCATGAAATTAAGAGTAAAGGGTATTATAATATAGAGTCTATTAAGTTTCTAAATAAAATGATTGTTATCTTTCAAAAGAACATGAGAAATGCATTGAGTGGTATACTCACCTAATTGATAGCTTAGTTTTGAGAATATCTATAGATATACCATAAAATTTTCCCATTTCTCTATATATGAACCATACTTTCATTTTATAATGGTATCCTAAAATAAACCTTTTTCATTTGAGAATGAATGTATACTCTAACTCAGAAATTTGAAAATTAAATAGAATTCCAAAAGAAAACAAAATTAAAACTCATTATTGAGCTGTCTAAAAAACACTTTCAGCATGAATGTTCAGTATTACACTGAACATAAACATTTTCAGATAAAAATTCTTCACCACTACTCTAAAGAAAATTTTTGATGAAATTGTATAATCTTATGAACATTATGCTTTTACTAACATAAGGAGAAAGGTCATTATCTGGTTTTTGATTTATGAAAATAATTGAGACAAAAATTTTGGAAAGTAATGAAAAATTATATTAAGTAAGAAAAAACAATAGTCACTAGCAATCAATCACTATGGATGGCTACACTGGGCAATAATTATTTCCAACAAACAATTTTATTCAGGGAAATAGAGAGATTTTAGGGGGAAATCCCTCAAAATTTAAGGATTGGATTTTTGAAAAAAAAACTGCTGACAAATTTCCCACGATATCTCATGAAAACTGACAAGTAGCATTTCTGGCATGTTATCCTGCTTTCTGTTTGGCTGGGTCACAAGTTTGAGAACTTTTTTTAAGAGTCTTAGTTTTAAGAAAAAAATCACACGAGTAACATCATATTTATGAGCATATTTTACTAGAGTACTTTGTATTTCTCTCAGTAGTGTTTGTGTCATTTTTGTATCTATGATGCAGGCAAAATTAATCAAGAAACAAAGATAAGCATAAAATGCCAAGCATTATGAGTCCTTTTGCAAAAGGTTAAAGGCATGGGTACCTCAGTCAAGGTATGGCCTATGGGAAAATGTTTCAACTAATGATAAGCAAATATCAAGCACAAAGAAACATACAGTTACAATACCTACCTTAGCAACAACTAAACAACTAGAACAAGTCAAAGATAAAAGTGGAGAAAAAAGATATATATATATATATATATATATATATATATATATATATATATATATATATATATATATATATATATATATATACATATATATATATATATATATATATAAATATATATATATATATATATATATATATATATATATATACATACATATATATATATATATATATATATATATATATATATATATATATATATATATATATATATATATATATAATATATATCATGAAAAGAGAAATCACCAATGCTACAGCACAAACACAAAAAAAAAAAAAAAAAAAAAAAAAAAAAAAAAAAAAAAAAAAAAAAAAGGAGACAGAAGGAGAAAAGGAAGACTGTTTTCCTAAATTAGTGATTAATATAGACCAGCACTTGAATGAGGCCTTAACCCTACTCATCCATACAATCACATAGGTCAAACAGCATAGCCACACACAATCAACCATAAAGAATAATCCATGGACAGGCAGTCATGTCGTCAATAAGTATAAGTCGTCATTTACCAAACCATAGAAAAAATAATATAGACAAATAATTCAGAGGCAACACCCAACATAAGGGCTCATTAGGATATATATATTATATTATAATATATATATTATATTATATTATATTATATTATATTATATAGGATATATATATTATATTATAATATAATATAAGAAATATATATTTATATATATATAAATATATATATATATATAAATATATATATATATATATATATATATATATATATATATATATATATATATATATATATATATATATATATATATATAATGCCAATTTCTAAAAGAGCACAAATCAAGGCTTAAAAGGAGGTTATTTTGCTAAAAAAGAAATCAAGTCAAAAAATTTGCATGCCCATGGGTGCTGTCATGCCTGCAGCTTCTCCTACTGTTCTGACCACTCCTACACCACTTTACAATAATTAAAAGTTATCATTTGATCATTCAACATATTTCCTTCAAATTTTTAAATGTATTTAAAATAAAGTCAGGGGTGTTTTGTATTGAAATCAATGTCTATATAAGGAGTTAAATAACAATTATAATTCTTTTTATAGCTAGAAGCCTATGCTTTGCTGGGAATTTGCATGTGTTAATTTACATTGCTTGGATATTTAACTGAACTATAGTTGACCATCAAATGTTTATATAGGCCAAGATTTAGTCTCCATTTTGTTCAAATTTTTGGAAAGAAATATAAGAGTAGTCGCTAGTCAGGAATAATAGCTGTTTTACTGTAGTCAAGTCAAGTACCCTAAACTAACAGCGAAAAAATTAAAAAAATACTGGCAAAAAAATTTATTCTTCTTCCTCTAATGGATTTTCTCCTTCCTGCCTTTTTTTGTAAATTTACATCAAATTTTCATGCGAAATTTGAATAGCTTTCTGGTATGTTCCAAGATAGTGGATAGCTGCTTTTTGGCAATAGAACTGCTTTGCTTTGAATGATTTAAGTTTGAGCATATTAATGAATATGAATAAATGGGAATGAGACAGGAGTTCTGAGAAAGGGGTATTTTAGATAATGTGAATTAGAGAAATAAGTCTTTCAGACCATTTATGACAAAACACAAAAGTGCAAACTTAAATTTTCTACTTTGTAAAAATCACATCATCAAAAAACAGAATCATAAATCAAAAAAAATGAAAATCATATCATATACTGTATAAAATGTCAAACTAACCTAACACCTTTCGAAGATAGCCATCAGTAGCTAAAGTAGAATTTTACCTTTAAATTTTGGTAAAATTATAGCAAACAGTATTACTGGCTTTCGTATAAAGTGAATATACCACTTGATGCCTTTTTTTAGGCTCTTTACAAATATCATAATCGATTCAACCAGAAATTCAGATTTAAGCACTTTTTGACCTCTTAAAAATAACCTAAATATGGGGTATAAAAAAAGGCTTAAACATTGGTCTCAAACTTTATAACATTAGACTCAAACTTACCGTTTCATTATAAATCCATTTTTTTAATGTTATATTATCCACAAGCACTGATTTTCCATGATTAAATTGGATAAATAAATTATTATATAAATATCAATGTTAGAGTGTTTTCTTCTTCCTTGTCGCCGAAATTTCAATTAAAGCATGCGTTTTCAGTCGTTTTTTACAAAATAATAGGATATTTGAAATTGCAAATCTGTAATAGTTTAGAAACTAATTTGGGCTATATATTTGCACATCAGGGAGTGGGGGTAAAGCATAGCATATATTAAATACGTGAACTAACCATTGCATAAACTAACAATTACTGTATCTAATATAGTTAAATTTATAGCAAACAGTATAACTGGTGTTCATAATAGCCGGCTTTCATATTTTTGACCAAAAACGCATGCTTTTATTTAAAATTTGATGCCAGGGAAGAAGAAAACATTATAACATTGGAAAAAATTGATTTATCCAAAATAAAATTGGAAATCAGTGCTTTTGGATTACATAAAATTTAAAAAAATGGATTTATAATGAAACAGTAAGTATGAGATCAATGTTATAAAGTATTTAAGGTCTGAGACCAATTTTCTTAGTCTTTGTTATACCCAATATTTAGGTCATTTTTAAGAGGTCAAAAAGTGCTTAAATCTTAATTTCCGGTAGAAGCGATTATGATATTTGTAAAGAGCATAAAAAAGGCATTGGGTAGTATATTCACTTTATACAAAAGCCAGTAATACTGTTTGCTATAAATTTACCTAAATTTTCTCTCTTTTGTTCTGACATGTCTCCTTCTGAAGAGAAGCTAGGCTATTATAAACCTTTGCCTATTTTCAAAAATTAGGCAGGCAAAGAGCAAATATAGTCTACAGTTAAGGAAACATTATATTTGGATTTTTGATTATGATATTCAGTTAAGATCAATCACTCTTTTGTAGTAAGTTTTTCCTTCAAAGAAGACTTTCTTAAGGTTATTTGAAGCCAGAGCCAGGCTATTTTTTAGACCTAGCCTCAACCAACCTTTACATCATAATGTTTGTATTACCCATATAAAATAAGACTTATAATTTGCAAGTCTAGTTCAAGCAAGTTTTTACATTTGTTCGGGGTTAACCTTTGACCTTAGCTTAGTTAATTGATTTAAGTTGTGAGTAGATTAGTCTTTTAACACTGTAATTATTTTGTTGTTATTGGTTTAATTGGATGGAGCTTCCAGAATTTCTTCTCTATGCTCCAAACTGTAATGTTTGAAGTCAAGAATCTACAAAAACTGTAATTTTTGTATGTTGTCGCGTCTGTAAATCCTGACATCTGTCTTCACACTTATTATTTAGGTTTGCAAGTTATAAAAGCACATGTCTTTTGAAACTATTTTAAACAAAATTTGGAATGTTTAAAAGGTTTTTGCAAGTCAAGCTTTATTTTCCATTCCTTATTCCACGCATCAAATAATAGTTAAATCTTCGGTCACTCTCAGCTAAAAAAAAACATTTATATTTAATTACTGATTGTTTTTTTTAATGCTACGAAATCAAGCTGTTCCTTCATGGAAAATACCCTTCTGCCCGCGGAAAGATCCTCTCAATGACCCCCCCCCCCCCCGATAGATAAATTCTCCTTGAAAAATATCTGTAGACATTCCAATAGCCAATACTATATGTAAATAGTGATCAAATTTCACAGCTCGCCGCCTTACCTTGGGGGGAGGGGGGTAAGGGGAGTCAATCATCCTTAAAGACATGCTAATTTAAGCCAATTTCCTAGTGAAGGAAAGAATACTTTAGGATATGCTTAGCAAAGGTACTTACAGTAGTAACTTTAAATCAGATCAGTTTTTTACGCCCTAAAAGAAGTCAAACAAATCATTTTTTGGCATTGATCCTTTGTTAAACTGCTCACTAAAAAATTCAAAACAAACATATTGAGTCCATCTTTCGGGAGGAGGGGACTTGCTCTTTTACTATTTTTTCAGTACATAAGAGCCCTCTTACACCATAAACATGTTGACACAAGTTCAGAAAATGTAAATAAAAAGACTATTGTCATTGGTGTTCCTCATCCTATACCAATCGAAAAAAATTTGGGTTCTACTTTGAATCTCGTTTGAGGCCAGCACGTGCGCAAATAGTAAGACAAATAAACAAGTCTCTGTTTTTCAAAAAACCTGGTAACCTTTTTCCAAGGATATGAGTTAACGTAAATTTCATCATTTGCAAGCCCCGTCCATAAAAAAAAATTGAGGTATACTTGGGCTAGCAAACAAAATAGAGAATTATAAAAATAACAAAGTAACTCAGAGAGTAAAAATTTTAATGCATTTTAATATCAAAACACATTGAAATGCTGAAGGATATATAATATTTTTCAGTTTCAAGTACCGAAACAAACTTTTTAAGTACAGACAAATGGAATTTCCAAGCAATTTGAACACAACTGAGTTCTTTTTTTCAATTGAAACCAAAGTAAATCAGTGAGGGTAATTTGTAAACAAGAAAAAGAAACACGTGAGTCATAAATTTTTTCCAATTGATTCACGGTTTCCGTTTCTTTTGTCTTCTTATTCTTTTCATCTTTTTTTTTGTGGACCTATTTGAAATTAATGTCAACTAATTATACCTTTCTTTCTTGGATAAATGTTATTTTGCTTCAAATCCTGATTATTATGCATTTCAGCTTTAAACAATGCGCAATTCTGTTTCTTTTCATATAATCAATTCGAGAGGGGCATTAATTCTTCATTAAGCCCTTAATGACACTAAAACTATTTTTCACCCGTATGCAGTCTTTGCTGTTTGTTCAAATTTTCGTTGCGAGAAAACATCTTGTATTCTAAAGAGACTTTGTACTCTTTTAGACTTTGTATTCTAAAGAGACTTGCTGGAAGTAAGTGGGGATGTCCCCCAAAAATTATTTTTGATTTTTACAAATTATATATTCGTTCAAATATAGAATATGGGATTCGAATTTTTTCAGCTCGTTCTCCATCCTCATTCAAAATCGTTGAATCTTTACAAAATTCTATTATTTGACTAACTTTGGGCATGCATAAGCATACTCCTCTGTCAAAGTTAAACTACTGTCGGGATTGGCGTCCCTAAGTGAAAGAGCATCCAGTCTAAGGATTAAATATATTTCGCAAATCCTGGCTAATGGAACCAAGCATGCTGTTTATGGACATACCTTTGCTGGGAAGTCAGCCTGTCCCAGTGCCCATTCATCATGGAATAAATTTCAAAATCAAAACTCCTTATGCATATCCCTTTACTGAGTCCCCTCCATAAGAAATGAGTTGTCAAGGTTGAATTTATCTCTCCAGGCTGTCAAGTAGAACTTATTTCTATTAGTAAAGACTTGATTCCTAATTATGAGATCAAGACTATTTTGGCTGAACAGATCTCAAAGGCGTATCCTAACTATAGAAAAATATATACAGATGGATCTGTCCAGAGGGAAAGCGCTGGACCAGGAGCATGTATCCCATTCCTGAATTTGAACATCTATTCTCCTCTCCCATTGGGATCTTCTATCTTGTCAACTGAATTATGTGCCATTTGCCTGGCCTTGAATGCACTTATAAACTGTAAAATGCAATCTGATAATGGACTCAGCATTACTATTGATCCGAAATATTAATAGAATTGCTAATGACAAGGATTTAGATAATATTAGAAGACAGATTCTTAATCATAATATCAGCGGCAATGAGGTTTATTTTCAACATGTTCAAAGTCATAAAGGCATCAAATATAATGATATGACCGATTCTCTAGCAGCAAAGGCTTCCATGTTAATTCCTAGTCCTTCCTTCGACCTCGGTTCACGAGATATTATCAGGCAACGATCAAATTTTAATCACAGTAAATTAATTTTATCTCCATTTCATACAAGATTAAATACGGTGCTATATTACCGGCTAAAATCAGGTGTCCTACTTCTAAATATCCTGCTATTTAATTGGAAGTCACATCATTCCCCTTTATGCCGAGTCTGCTTTTCAGTAGATGAAACAATCCAGCATGTATTATTTGAATGCCAGTTTCAGAATGAGGAGACTATTGCTCTAAAGCGTTTCTGCTCCTTGGCTAAGATTCCAAATAATTATACAGCTATCTTGCATTTTAACCTGTCCTGGGATATTGGTCGTAAGATATTTAAGGCATCAATTGATATCTCAAAGAAGAAAAATATTGTTTAGTAACTATTAAAGCTTGAAGAAGTCAATTTTAAAAGAATGTGATTTATCTATAGTTTTTAATTGTGCAGAAGAGAGCGGGATTGAGCAGGAAGATCCGTATTGGTACCGGCCGGTCTAGTGGCCCTAAACTACTGGGGATAGGTAGCTCAGGTACTCGCACTTCCCACAATCAATAATGGTGTATTATTGTACATAATTGCATGTATTCATTGTTTGCTGACTGGAGGAGAATAGTGCATCCAGTGGCTAGCTTTTCTGAAGAAGTCGAAGAGGTGAAAGGACTTGTTGCTAGTCAATATAGCTCTAAACCTAGTCCATATATCTAAACGATTTCTCAGCCGAAAGCATTGTTTTGGTACTGGTTCAAATGTCCTACTCGAGAAATGGTCACAAAAATCACATTTAAACGGCTTCTCACCTGTATTTATTCTTTGGTGCTGGTTCAAGTTTCCTCCTTGAGAAAAGGTTTGGTAACAAACATCACTTTTAAATGGTTTCTCACCCGTATGAATTCTTCGATGCGTGTACAAACTACTCAGGTCAGAAAGCATTTTGTAAATACATCGCATTTAAACGGCTTCTTACCTGTATGGACTCTACGGCGCCGGTTCAAATCATGCATTCGAGAAAATATCTTATCACATACCTCGCATAAATATATTTTTTTTCCTTTATGAGTTTTTTTTATATCTATCCAATTTTCTATATCTTAAACTTTGCAGGAAACTTTTTAATCCTGTTTTCTCATTTTCAAGCATTTTCCTTCATATTCTGATCCACATCCATTCGAGAAATTTTTCGTAGATGGATTCTTTGAAATAACTAGTGACCTATTATCCTGTAAGTGTAGTCCAGAAACATTTGATGAAAAGTAAGCTAAAAATTTAAAAGCTTCTTTAAAAAAAGATTCTTTTTAAATGTAAAGGAAGTTAAGAACAAAAAGAAAATGAATCAACAAAAAAATCTAAATAAGAAAACCAAATACAAAAACATGCATTTCAGTATGTTTTGATAGTCTACAGAGTAAAAAAAAAACAAACAAAAAGCGGATAAGTCAAAATATCAAAGCTTAAAATACCAAAAACAAAAATAAATCCTTTAATATGCTCTAAAAGTCTACATAGTTAAAAAAAACAGTATATATTTCGATATGTTTTAACAACTAATTTTTTTCCCATCCCTCTTTTCTCCCTCGTAGTGATAATTGTATTAGCTTTAAAAATAAGTTATTCTAATCTAACAAAAGAGCAAAAATGAAACCTTAAACATTCAAAACTTATACGGAGGGATAAATCAAATTAGAAATGAAGGATAGGAAATCTTACAACAACTATTGGAAGTTATTGTAACTAAAAGAGGAAGATCTAATAGAATGTAAATGGTAAATTTGAAGGTAAAATTGTTTTGGGTAGCTGCAAAACTTTGGATTAAAAAACAAGAGCAAAAAACTCATAAGGCCCTTGTGGCGAATTTGGCAGAGCCAAGAGCTTCTTTCCACTAAGTTTCATTAAGATCTCTCCATTCTAAGCATTTTAAAGGTTTCTGGTTTCTCCCTCCAACTCCCCCCAATGTCACTGGATCTGGTTGGGAGTTAAAATGTGAGCTCTTGGAGACGAGATACTATTAAATATCTAATTTCATTAAGATTCGATAACTCGTTCGTAAGTAAAAATTACTTCATTCGTTCTAATGTTTCCAAATAAACCTTCCTTCCACTGCCCCTAAATGGTCAAATCGGAGAAGTGACTATTTCTAATTTAATCTGTTCCTGTCCGTCATACGCCTGCCAATTTTCAGCAATCACTATATTGATCATGTATCTAGTTTCGGATCTTCTTCACGTAAAAACTGGGGTGGTCTGGGATTCGAACCGGAGACCTCTCGCACCCTAAGTGAGAATCATGCCCCTTGATCACACGCCATACATAAAAAGAACGATCATTTGTTTTATTTGCAAATAAATTCTTCTCATTTATCTTGTTCGCTCGCCCCCTTCAGATGGTCAAATTTGGGAAGAGACTATTTCTAATTTAATCTACTCGTGTTCCTGATATGCCTGCCAACTTTCATCATCCTAGGTTATCTGGAAGTGCCCAAACTAGTACATCCCCCAACTACCCCAAAAAGAGCGGATCCGGTCTGGGTATGTCAATCACGTATCTAGGACTTGTACATATCCTTCCCACCAAGTTTTATCCCGATCATTTCACTCTAAGCGTTTTCCAAGATTTCTGGTTCTCCACTACAACGCTCCCCCCCACCAATAACACTGGATTTGATCGGGATTTAGAATCATAGATCTGAGTTACGAGGTCCTTCTAAACATAAAATTTCATTAGGTTCCGATCACTCGTTCGTAAGTTAAAAATACCTCGTTTTTTCTAATTTTTCCAAAGTAACCGTCCCAACACTCCTCCGCAGAAGGTCGAATTGGGGAAACGACCACACACGAAATATGTGTCTGTTTGGACAATAAGGGTCCCTGCTTTATTTTCCCAAAATCTATTTGATCAAATTATTTAGAGAGCCATTTTGTTAAAACAAGTTCAAAAATGAGGTAACAAAAACTCTGGGGTCAAAACCACCCCCATGAGTCCAGGGCAGAGGTTGTAAATAATATCCGGGGGGCCTATAGGGTTTTTCATGCGCGCGCACGCGTTTGTGTGTGTGTGAGTGTGTGTTTGAGTGTGTGTGAGTGTGTCAAACGCACGTCGTTAGTAAGTTTTCTATTGAGGGTGGGGGCTTTGGCCAAGGATTTGTTTTCTTAAGCTTTGGAATAAAATATTGTTGAATTTGTTTTTATTATCAGGATGGGGGTCACACTTACCTGATCTTCGAACTATTTTAAAAAACCCTTGTATGAAAAACCATATATGCCCCAGGATATAATTTACAACGTCTGCCCCGAACTCTAGGAAGTTGTTTTGGCCCCAGAGTTTTGTTACGTAATTTTTGAACTCATTTTGACAAAATGGCTCTTTAAATAATTCGATCAGATTGATTTGGAGAAAAGAAGGCAGGGGCCCTAATTGCCCTCCACTTCCTATTAATCTTAAAAAGGGAACTAGAGCTTTAAATTTCCAATTGAATGAGCCCCTTCCGAAGTTTATGCGACAACCCCTTCTATAAAAAAACGCATATGTCCCCAGGGCATAGTTTAAAACCTTTACCCCCAGGTTTTCTGGGCTGTTTGAGACCCAGAGTTTTGTCATATGATCTTTGGTCAATTTTGAACAAAACATTTGAAGAAAACAGGCTTGGTGGAGAGGGGGGATGTATTTTCAGTTTGATCACTTTTGAATCTTCAAAAGGGATCTAGAAATTTCAATCTCTATTCATTTGAGTCCCCTTCTACTAATACTACTACCTCTTCCATAAAACCGTGTATGCCTCTCTCATATCCAGATCTTTCCATCTGAGCACCAATAGCTACCCATGAGTATTTGACAGCTTCCCTGTTGCTATACAGTTTATCGGATTTTATGTACAGCTTTCTCTTTTCTTTAACAGATTCTATGGACAATTCCCAAAACATGTATGACTTGCTGTTCCAGTAAGCCATCTCTCTCTCTCTCACTCTCTCTCTCTCTCTCTCTCCCTCTCTCTCTCTCTCTCTCTCTCTCTCTCTCTCTCTCTCTCTCTCTCTCTCTCTCTCTCTCTCTCTCTCTCTCTCTCTCTCTCTCTCTCTCTCTCTCTCTCTCTCTCCCCCCCTCTCTCTCTCTCTCTCTCTCTCTCTCTCTCTCTCTCTCTCTCTCTCTCTCTCTCTCTCTCTCTCTCTCTCTCTCTCTCTCTCTCTCTCTCTTGTACAAGTAAACTATTTTTCAATCTTCCTGTACTTTCCTTGGCTCACAGCAGAACCAATCAAAAGGATCTGATCGGCTCTACATAAGCCAAAATAGATTCGAGATCTATTCTCCCTTATTACGCCTTATTAGCGCTCTTTGCATTATTACAGCTCGCTCCAACAAAAAGCATTATTACCCCAAGTCTTAATACACCTTATTACGCCAATTAGGACAATGCTTTAAGAATAGTGATAATATCGCTTCAAAAGAAATAAGAACTTATCTCCAGTATGGTTAGTTGGTAACCATAAGGCATGTGAAATTGCAAAAAAAAATGCTTTAAATATTGACAGACAAGTAGGAGACCAATCCCCATTAGAGATATTTACCGCTGGAGACTACCAGAGGTTCTGTTAAATAAGAATAATCCAATCCTATCACCTTTCCCCAATAAGCACCTTTTTAAGATTTATCATAGAATTTGGTTGGGCTCAAAGTGGCTAAATTTTCAAGCATTTTCATGTCAGTTCCCTAATTTAAGTGGCGAAGTTCCCTCTTCTCCCTTTGCAGTTGTTAAAAATGAAACAATTGACCATTGCCTATTTGAATGTAATATGCTGATGTCTGCACAATTTACCCTGCAATTTAAACTGTTAGAATGTTTCAAACATCACAAAATTTCACTATCAGCTAAGAGTCTAACTGACTATACCAGCACACAGAGCTCAGAAATCACTATTTATCTTCTTATATCTCAACTTCTAGAATCAAAGGTTTTGCTGCAAGATATCTAAGCAGATTCAAGATAAATAATAAATAACCTATTAATTACCACTGTCCATCTCACAGAGTGAGTCAAAAGGAAAAGAACTGAGTAGTCTCAACTGAAAAGCCCATGTCTGCTGAAAAAGAAGATAATAAAAAGTTACTTGACACTTCTTTTGAAAGCTCTTGGCAAAGCAAAAGTAAAACTCATATGAGAATTTTGTGAAACGTTCGTCTTTTTACTTTTATACAAGGCTCACATGGCGTTTGTAAGGTTCGTAAATTTGTTGGTAAGCTTCATGAAGTTGCTTTGTTAAACTTCTTTATAACTTTACGAGAGCAAATATAAAAGTTAAACTTTAGTTAACCTTTTTTTGTAAAGTTGACCAATAGGGAAAGAGTTTCAGAGCAAAACTTTTAAACATATTGAGAAAGGTGGAATATTGAAGCTGAAGACATGCTCATTTCTCTAGTCAGAGAGAAGCCTGTCATATACCACGCTTCTCAAGGAAAACACAAAGAAAGGAAATGCATAGAAAATACATTCAAAGAGACTAGTTATGCTATGACTGTTATGTGCCCTTAGTTTGGTGGTGGGTTTACAGGTGAGTTGAACACCACTTTTGTTGTGTGGCTGCACTTTAGACCATATATAAGAAGCTATAATATCTGCATAAAAAGCAACTATTGCTCACTTACTCAAACCAGGCCAAACCAGCAGTGGGGTCCAGAGGTCTTTATGGGTGACCACTCATTTGAGAAGTCATCACTCCAGGGACTGATAGCCTATTCTTGAAATCTGAATGATCTCTTGATAGAGTAATGACCTATTCTTGAAATCTGGCTGACCTCTCTATGGACTGATGATCCATTCTTGAATCTGAGTGATCAGTCTGAAGAGTGATGACTCTGACTAGGCCATTACTCCACAAAAAGATTGCCCAGATTTCAAGAGTAGGCCATCAGTCCCTGGAGTGGTTACGTGTTAAAGGAGTGATAACCCAGAAAAACTTGTGGACCTTACTGGGGACCGGTAAAAATCCATAGAATTTTAGGTACCATATTCCAAGTGTTGTATTTTAGCTTGTCTAGTACATAGCATATTACCTCACTATTAATTATTTGAACATACCCCTTTTCTGAATGGCAGACAAGTCTATTACAGACACATGCCTAATATAGAAATAGATTATTTGTAGCATTTGGCATACCCAGTGCATACTCTTTGTATTATATTTCAAATGTTTGGAACACCATATGCTGGCCTAAATAGGCCTAGTTTTGGTAAAATTCTAGTTAATGGACTTCTTGCTATCTCAGAAAGGGTTTAGGTTAGGAGAACAAAACTTTCAGGGATGGGTCTACAGGCCAAAGTATGTCCTGGGAAGGTATCTTAAAGTACCCATCTCCACTCCTTCTCCCTCTAGAGGGCCCTGAAATTTGCCTACATGACAGGTCTATTACCTATTGAAAATTTTGAAAAAACAGCATTCCTAAATTTTCATTTGCTTGTTGCTTTTTCTCTGCCTTTAGTTCTGAAAATGCAGTTCCTAGAAATAGATTATTTGAAGCATTTGGCATACCCAGTGCAAACTCTTCGCAATATATTTCTAATGTTTGGCATACCCCATGCTATATGCTGACCTATACAGGCCTAGTTTCTAAACCATACTCTAGGCTAATTTTTAGTTTGAAAAAAGTAGAATGATTAGCACAATGCCTATATTATATAGTCTATGTTTGTTTAGATTCTTGTTTTCAACTGGATTTTTAAGGTAAAGTAGGGGTAAAATTCTACTTTGGCTATTAATAGCTACCATGGAAAAGGTTTAGGTTAGGAAAATGAATCTTTCAGGGATGTTTCTACAGGCTAAAGTATGTCCCAGGAACTTATTTTTAAGTACCCACCTCCACTGCTTCTCCTGAAATTTGCCTAATGATAGGTCTATATCTTGATTCTGCCAATCTGGGTGCGTTTCTTTACTTGTCCAATGGGATTTTTACTAATCGAGGTTTAACCCCTAAAAGATAGCAACAAATACTTGTCTGGCCACGTGTCACTTAATACGGCAAGATTAATTGCGAATAATAACAACATTGGTCACGTGTAATTATTGTTTTAATGCTATGTGAAGTTTTGACAAGGAAGAGGCTAGGACTTTGGGCCTGTCTCAAATTTTACAGGCAAATACAGCTTCAGCAATTATTTCAGAGCTGGGTAGCCTAATACAATTTGTGTGGCCAGAAGTTTAATTGTAAGATTTCAAATTGTGGTTGTCATTTGCCTTTTTAAGTCATTCCATTCAAGATGCTTTGGATATTTTTTATTGTGATAAATTGTCTTAATACTCTGAAAAGGGAAAATTATTTCAATTGCATAGGATAGGAAAATTTTGGTAGGCTAATTAGTTCAAAGTCCTAAATTAGCCAGGGAAGTGCTTTTTTTTTCACTAAAAAATCACCACGTTCTTTGAACTCCAATTATATAGCCCTGTTTTTGGCCCCCTTGATCCAGTTCCTGATTGTCATTTACACTAAATTTCACTTTTTCTGTTACCTATTTATGTTTGCACCAGTTTTACCATTGGGTAAAACTGGTACAAACAGTATTACTGGCTTTCATATAATTTGAATATACCCCTTGATGCCTTTTGTAATGCTGTTTACAAATATAATAATTGCTTCTACTGCAAGTTCATATTTAAGCACTTTTTGACCTCTTAAAAATGACCTATATATGGGGTCATTACAAATCTGTAATAGTTTAGAAACAAATTTGGGCTATATATTTGCACATCAGGGGGTGGGGGTAAAGTGTAGCATATATTAAATATGTAAACTAACCATTGCTTGAATTTTTGTGTGTGTGCTGTTGCACTGGTGATTTCTCTTTTCATTAAAATTTGATGTGCACAAACACATTAAAAAAAAAACAGCAATGGTTAGTCTACGTATATAATATATGCTATGCTTTACCCCCACCCCCCTGATGTGCAAATATATAGCCCAAATTTGTTTCTAAACTATTACAGATTTGTAATGACTCCATTAATAGGTCATTTTTAAGAGGTCAAGAGGTGAAAAAGTGCTTAAATCTGAATTTGCAGTAGAAGAAATTATTATATTTGTAAAGAGCATATAAGAAGGCATCAAGTGGTATATTCACTTTATATGAAAGCCAGTAATACTGTTTGCACCAGTTTTACCCTTGTTTCTTGTTAATATTACTAAGGGGTCATAGTTAAGCACTAGAGAAGACATTGTTAAATAACATGTGCTTATTTATATATAGCTTTTTGCTACTTATTCTTCTTTGGTTATATAATGCTTGATGTGGTATAAGCCAAGAGAAGGGCCTGTAGACCTATAGAAGAAAACCTGTTAAAAAAGATGATTCTTTGTAATTTACATAATAATTATAGCTTTCTACATGCAGCCCTGCTCTACTTTAGCCCCAACCCTGCTAATATGGAAATCTATAGCTGAAATTACATATTTTCTATTGATTCTGCCAATCTATCCCTCAACCCTTGTACCTGTTAATTGAGGCAACTGTGGCAAAACAAGAACTGGAAAAACAAGTAACAGGTGGCAGAAAACATTGGAAATATATAATTTGCGCTATATGTTTGCAAATTAGGCATGTTAGAGGTGAATTTCTTGTTGTTCATATTTTGATTTAAAAATAAAATGAATATACCACTTGATGCCTTTTTGTATGTTCTTTACAAATATAATAATTGCTTATTTTGCTAGTTCAAGTTTAAGCACTTTTTGACCTTACTTAACCTAACAAATTTTGGCAGTGAAAAACATACATTATTTTGTCAAAAATGACCAAAAACACATACCTTAATTGAAAATTTGGCATCAAAGAAGAAATACAGCATAATATTGTAAAATTTATTAATCCAATTTAATTGTGGAAAATCAGTGCTCATAGATTATACAACATGTAAAAAAATGGATTAATAATGAAACAGTAAGTTTGAGACCAATGTTTTAAGCTTTCTTATACCCAAAAACTATTTGAGTATACTTTGGTCATTTTCAAGAGCTCAAAAACTTGTACTTGAAGCACTTATTATGTTTGTAAAAACTAAAAAAGGGCATCAAGGAGTATGTTCACTTTATTTGTAAATCAAACATATGAACAACAAAAAATTTACCAATTATTAGTATAGCTGCACAATTTTCCCCTGGGTATGTAGGCTTAGTGGAGGTCACTTATACCTGATCATGTCCCTAATGTTTTTACTTGGTTGAAAAAAAATCCAAAGAAAGTTCCTATTGAAAAGGAAAGAGATCAAAGTGAGATTGAATTTGTCATAGCTTGGAGGTTTGTCCCTTCAGTCTGTTTAAAGAAAACAGATTCATAATTGAAGCTTTGTTCATTTCAATCTTAGGGATAATCTACATTTGTTACACTTAATTAAATGGTTGTAAAGGGATACTTTTATTTATTTGTCTTGTTTGTTTTCTACATAATTTTTTAATCTTTAAATTGATATACATTTCTTACAAATTAATTAGTCATATCATAGTTCCACTTGCAAGTTTTGACCTACTTTGTAACCCTGGTCTCAAAATTGCATATAAATTTATTGAAGCTAGGAAACATAGAACTCCTCTTTGTTTAAAAGAAAATGGATGGACATAGGTAGGTTTTAATACACTAAAGTCCTAGGGCCATGGAAATTAAAAAAAAAAACAATGAAGATTAACTTTAAAATTCTGGACATGACATAAATATGACATTCACAAAGAAAAACCATTCACAAAATTTTACTTTTGTGCTCAGTTGCCAACCTGAGCAATTGCCCTAAATTTTTAAACCTTGCAAAACATTCACCAGCCAATTCTTATGACCTACACTGTTGTCTGTACATCAAAAATTCATGGAAAAGGAAGGACCACCTTACTGACATTTCTTCCTTTGTACTTATATTTAATGGGTTTAAAGAAAGCTCCTATGGCTAAGTCAGAAGCCTAGTAAAGGACCAGGTAATCCTTTAGACAGGAAGTGCAATAGGAAGCTAGGGGCCAGTCATCCTATGCTTTTGCATGTCCTTCCTGCTTACTGACCCCAGATTTCTCTAGGTAACCTGTTAAGTTTGGGCCAATTCTGGCTGAACTTACAGAGTTACATCACTGACCTTCGTCCCAAACCAAATAAACTGCTAATGCCAGAAATTAAACCTGTGCCCTTTGGATTAAGGATTCTCAACCTAGAGTGCCAGCCACTTAGGAAGGAATACAAATGTCACCAGAGAACAAAAATTATTTGGAAAAAAGAAAATATTGAAAAAAAAAATAACTCAAGTCATAGTTGCTCATTGCTGTCCCACAAACAATATGTATTTCATTAAGACAAATAAATTTTTAAACAGGTATCAACAAAACTCCATCAGGGATTGTATTTACTTAAGGTACAATCAGCAATATTAATGCTTAGTTTTGTTATATTCTGGTTTTGAAATAATAAAAAAAGAGAAATTATATGTTCTACTTGTTTTCCACAACCCCATTTGAGAAAATCATTTGTAACAACAATATACCCATGGTTGGCTCAGAATCTCTCTAAAATTCTTTAAACAGAAGGAATTTAAAAAAAATTATACTCATCAGCAAGAAAAATATTAACATAACTCTTAACAAAGCAAATGCAAAACTTTAATGGTGTCCTATGTCATCTAAAAAAAAAAAAACATTAAAATGTGTCAAATGAATTTTGATGTAAGATGCCTCTAATACT